>NC_133168.1:31428758-31733758 GCF_040802235.1 Manis javanica | reverse complement strand
TAAGCACATCACGACAAGCAAAGTATTTTATGTTTTAAGGCATCAAACTTAATTAAGGTTTTTTAACAAGTCTTCTTTCCTTCTATGGAAGTAGAATTTGAAACATTTAAAATTATGTGGTCTAGCTTCCTGAAGTTTACATTATTTTGGGGGGCAAATTAAACAAAAAATATATTACTGCTTTCTGGATTTTAGTTATTTTTCTAAAATATAAATCACAAAGATGAAATGGAGACACTCCCTCATGAAAACCTGCTAGTTTTCTATAACTATTTATTATAACAAAATTAAATAATACAATTGTATTATTGTATTAATGCACTATTAAATTATTATTATAAAGTTTCTAATATAATTATAATGCCTATTATTGATTCATATATTTCACTATATATACAATTAGCAGTTTCTTAAATAAACAATTAACAAGTACAATGATAAAAATTTGAGACAGCATGTAGTTTGTGACTAAACACAGGGTTGAAAGATCTGTGTAAGTTTCACTAAAAATTTGTCTCCGGGAAAAATTCAGAATATGCACAATACTTATACATCTACATATTGGATTATGTTTTAAAGTGCCATGTGGCCAATGTTACTCCTTATAGATATTCAAAGAATAATTTTTCAAAGACTAAGTATTTATTTATTTACATATAAAAAATACAAAGGCATAATTCATACACAATTACTATATCCCTGGTATATATTTATCAGCATTTATGAATTTAATAAGTATGGCTTATACCTGATCACATTTGCTCCTTTACTCTTTCAGGTACATAATTAACATATGAAATCTTCTGAGATGATCTTGGGGAGATATACATTAATGTTTATAAATGTGAAGATGGACTCCCGGAGGGCAATGACTCACTGAGCAATTACTGATAGAAGCCTGTACTTCTCTTGCAGTCAAGGCAAGGTAGAAAATTCCTGGGATACCACCATGGTATTTACTGTGCCTGGAGTTGTTAGGTATGAAAAGGTCAGTCTTCCTGGGATGGTCAATCTGATATTGCCCATGTCTGAGTTGGGTCTAAAATGGTTAGTGTATTCACAGTAGGAGGCAAGGCCAGTACCTGCAAATGGAGCCATTCATGTATCTGGGCCTTTAGGAGAGCATGAAAAGTTAATGTACCCAGGTCAACAATGAGTCCAATTAAATTAGTTTTCTCCAGTCAGTCAGGATATCAGTCAGACATCTGGATGGAGTGTGGGCTCCAGAAGAATCTAGATCTATTCCTTCCCACACTTGGGCCTTCCCAAACCATGCCCAAAGCTTTGTTGATATGAGCCAGCAAGAGCCTGTACCACCCCTTTCCCTGCCTGCTCCCATCCTGTCCTCACACACAGCTCTGCACAGAGTTTTGCCCATTACCATGGGGCCCTTAACTGCTGTAGCTCTGGGCTTCATGTTCTGAGGACTAGGGGAAGTGGCCTTGATGACCAATTACCTTTCAGTGTAAACTACAAATTCAGACAGTCTGTGGTTAAGTTCTGGTTATGCCACTAATTGGTTAGGAATTTTGGAGTAAGTCACATAACCTCTTTAAGACTCAATTACCTTATATTTAAAATGAAGAAAATTAAAATATTCATTTCATAGACATTAGATATGAGAACATAAACAATGACTGGCTCCATGCCTGGCACTGAATAAGCAATGAAAAAATGGTAGTTGTTTTCTCTTTCCTTTTATCTGTCAACATAAAACATTGTTTTCCCAACATTCAGCTGAGTATGGTTTTACATAGTCACTACGTGGTTGCACATTCATACCCACACTAACAAAATGAATGTGGGGAAACAAATGTCTGCTCTGTAAAATCATTACTGATACTTCAGGAAGAGCTAAGGTCTCTCATTTGTGCTCCCAGGATGTAAAGTACTCTTCATTATTTGATTCCCCTGGAAGTTTTAGAAGGTATCAATCTAATGGCTGCTTTTTATGTTTTACTTTTCAGGAATATAAATATCTTTCTTTGAAAATAAAGAAAAAGTCCACAAATTTTCCAGTCACAGACATAAAACACATACTTTAAATATTGAATATATTCTCATATCACTTTGGATCAACAAAAAGTATTTTCTGACAAATTATTTTACATTCTGTCTTATGGATACTTTAGTTCAACTAGATTTTCTCTTTTCCGAGTTTGGACAATATGACCTGCAAGTCTTGGGCTGATGATGACAAGGTTTATGATGACAACAAACAATGATAAATAATAAATTTTGACCATTTGAGGATGTCATTACATTAATGGAAAACATTCTTATATTCTAGGTTGGTTATTTGTAAGGCCTCCTAGTATCTAAAAAGTGATCCATCCCTTTAATGCCACCTATACAATTTTTAAGGATCTGGTGTTGGACTTGGCAATAAGATAACTATTAGGCAATATAGTAGGCCCTTTTAATGTTTGAGATGAATTGACCAAAATAATTATTACTTTTAAGAGCAGTACTCCTTTTATATCTTCATAATTTTTTATTTGTTATGATTTCTTCACCAGCATCTACTCCAATAGCATTTTTAATGACTTGTTTTCAACAAATGTCCCAAGGCATTAAATTCACACACACACACACACACACACACACTCTCTCTCTCTCTCTCTCTCTCTCTCTTTGAAAGTCATATTTATAGGCTTTTATAATACATAATTAATTTTATGATTGTAATATCAAGAAAAACTGGCATGATCAGTTTGAGGTTATAAATACCACTGACTTTTGGTAAACACAACTTTTGGGAGAAAAATGGATGTAGGTAAATTAAAGATTAGCTTGCAGATTGATTACAAGTATTTGGTGTTCTCTGCAGATGACACAGCTATGTTTTGAAAAGGAAATAGAGAGCTTTATTTGAGACCGAGAATCCATTAATTATACTTACACTGAGTGAAAATCTGTTTGGGTAGACTTATTTATTTGTATAATTCCTATAAAACTACATGAATAATTTATGAACATTTAATTAAGATGTTCCACAAGAGTATTAGTCCAGATCATTTTGTTAGATGAACAAACCCAAGTTAGAATGGAGAATGTCAACTGTATGATTGGCTCTAAACACCAGAGGAGGAGAGACAGTGGAGTGGAGCAGACACTGGGAGAGGAGTCTGGCTTTCAGACCCTGTGTCATTGGCAAAGGTCATGCAATGCCTCTGAGCCTCTTGGTCTTCACCTACAAAGTGGGGATCTCATCTGCCCTTTGAACACATGACTAAAGAAGGTGATGAATGTGGAAACCTTATAAAAAGCTGAAAAGTGCAATAAAATAATGCAAGTTTATTATATTTTGCATGTTATATTTAATCCATAGAAAAAATCAGCCTTTAAAGTGGAAAAGGACATTATGTTATTTTCAATTATGTTTTGTTATCACAGCCTGTTTCCAACATTGTCTTATATGGGGCCCCTGTATCCATAGTAGATAATAACAGAAATAACAGCCAATTGATCTATGGGAGGAAAGTCTAGGGTCTTACTTTCTGAGGCTCTCTCATCCTGTCAGACAACCATTAAGATATCTTAACTCACTCTTAAGACTCAGAAAAATTCAGTTTAACACCAGAGATCCACACCAGAACTCGTATTTAACAGATAAATAGTCTGAGGACCGAAAGGCCAAACAACAAATCTATAGACTTGCAAAAATAGAAAGTCTCTGGTGTCACTGTTAGCAGGTCCTACTTTCTGACAACTTGCTCACATAGTGCCTTCTAATAAAGAGCTCTGCTTAACATGTTACTGTATTTGCTGGTTCACTGAAAGGTTATGGCCAGCATGTGAACAGATGAGGAGAGCAGCATGGTCTGTCAGCACTGCACCTAAGGCCAGCTATGTTGAGTAGGTTATTCATTTCCTACAAAACTCTCAGGTATCTGCCACATACCAATACTAAACATATTTTGCTCAATTATGTTGGCATTTTTATGAGCCAAATATATTTATATACAATGTCAAGATAATGAAATTTCTAATTGTGTCTTCTGGAAATTTTCTGGGTAGTAGAGATAAAGAACATAATTTCTATTTTCACAGACAGCATTGTATAATTCTAGATATGAAGGCAGTCTCAGTCATCATCATCTCTCTCACATGCACACTACCACACAAAAACACACAGATGTAAACATCCTGGGCAAAGGAAAAAGTGTTCAAATGGGTAAGGTAAACAATTTTCTTAAGTGAATATATCATGTGATAGTACATCAGTCCTAGAAAATTACCAAGTAGAAAGGGTTATCACAAACTATCCCAATCTGTTATCACATACCCAACACAACTCTATGTTTTTATTTTTCAAGTTAGTGGATTTCATTGTGAAAAGGATCAATTCTGTTTTAATAAATTGAATAAGTATTCAAATATTTAGAATAATAATAGCCAAATTAAGAGCAAGTATTTAAAAATGATATGAGCAACTGCTCAATTTTGCTAAAAAAGCACAGTTAATTTTTGAATGTGGGAAAAATTTGAGCAAAATAAGAGGATCCCTAAGGGAATAGAGCTTAAATATACACTTTAGCCCAGAAATAATACTTTAGTAAAACGGGGAACATTTTTGACCCATTGGGAGAAACTAGACTTAACTTTATGTGGTAAAAATATAAACAAAGGGTTGAATCCAGTATGGTTAACTAGCATGTAACTGTAGAAAAAGAAACTAGCATAGGAACTTTAAAGCAAATAATTTTGAATACATATTATAAAAATAAGCAAAACTAAATGGAAAAAGATAATGAAATGAGTAAAAATAAACTCAGCATTAAAGTTAATGAAAATTTTACCAATGATTGAACGAACTTGGCAATATGTTTGAATATAACTTTAGCAAAATTTATTTAAAGAATATATTTGTTCATTGTAATTGGAGTATTTTGCTGATGAAAAACATTTTGAATATTTCCTTTTATTCATAATTGAATTAATGATAACTACCTCCTAATATTCAGCCAAATTAAAGATCTGTTCATAAACCTGCTTCCAACTTCTCAGGCAGTCCCACCAAATATATATAATTAAGTAATAATATTTTCATACTTTCAAGTAACTTTGCTCTGGAATTCATCAAGTTGACTATTTCTTTCCTCTCTCCATTTCATTTTCTCCATTATTCGCTGCCTCTTTGTTTCAGATGGTGACCCTCTCCTGGACTACATGTCCCATCCTGTTTTTCCTTTTTCTTCCAAATCTAAATAGAGAAGCACAAAACTTATCACTCTTGAACACATAGCATATTAGAATACAATTTAATGATGTATTTCTTGCAGCAAAATGTCCCAATATCAGTTCTGATTTAGATATATTTAAATTCATCTTTAGCTAAAAAAGAATTAATTTATCATCCTAATAAACTAAGTTAACTGTGTATTAACCTGGGACCAATTAGAATGTATTATACTTTCCTCTGAAAATGTTCTTCTAAAATATGTTTTATGAGTTTAGGATAGAGTAGGAGAAATTCCTTTATTAAATCATTCTCAGTTCACTAATATTTCTTGGAAACCTACCTCTCAATTATAGTGCTGTAGACGATACAAAGAAAAATCAGACACTTTATCAAGGGGGACAAATATGTGTTCTTACAACTGTATTGTAAAATAGACAATGATGCATTTCATGGAATAGGTCTGGTTAAAGGGCTATGAAAGGATTTTTGCTCCCTCTGCATGAATTTTTCCTCACACTATGTCGTCCTCATTTGGTTGAGGCCTGTTCTCTTATACTGCTGACAGATTCTCTTCACAATGGTCCTCAGACAATGAAAAATTGAGTGGATTGGCAGTCTTCCAGCTACTTTCTCCCAGGGGCATTAATAGCAAGCTAGGGTTGGGGAAAGAATTAAAAATTCTACTCTGCCTCATTTTCAGCCAATGACCTCCTATCTCTGGAAACAGAGAAATGCATAACCCTAAACTGCTAATTGGCCTCCTTCCTTTGTTGTACATGGATAGAAATGTTCTGCTCTTTCATAATGAAACAAAAAGCTCATATCTCAAATGATTTATAACTGCTGTAGCTTCAATACGTGAAGTTTTCTATGATTAGTGGCAGTTTCTGTGATCATCCTTGATGTCTAGGCCTAGGATGAGATGAATGAGGAACTTGTTTGGAACATAAAATTTAGGGAGGTACTGAAAAACTCAGTAATTAAGACAAATAATATGCAGTGCAATATTTATAAAAATAAAAACTAAGAAAATACATAATGAACAAAATATCATAATTTCAAACACAGGTGGATCAGTGTTAATGATTTTTCCTTTTGCCTCACTCCGTGACTCAGCACAGAAATATATCATCTTAGAAGTGTCAGTGTCAATGATGGGTTTGAATTGAGCATTCACTCAAGATTCATTTGTTCAATTAAAGACATACCACATAGCTAGATCTGAAGTGATATAGTTACCAAGGAAGTTTGTCAGTTTGGTCTCAAATTTATTTTTCCTTGAACTGGTAAAATTGACAGATCTAAAATGATTAAATAAAATATGACATGTTAAACCAACCATACTTTATGTCTTTTTCACCTTTGCAATTCTTTTTAATTTTTTTCTGCATGTCTTATTTCTCATACAAATTATGTTGTACTTTTTGGGGGACTATTTTAATTTTCTATTGTCACAGATTTTTTTATTTTTCTTGTGTAAAAGCAACTATTTACTTATTTTGTCTCCAGACTCTGTAAAATTGCTAAGAAGACATGGTAAGAAATAGATTTTTAAAAATTAAAGTGTTGATTATAAACTTTAATTTAAATGTTTTCTAGACATAATTTACTATGATTTCTGAAATTCTGAAATTTAGAATTTTTCACAACCGACATTGAGTAACATTAATTTGTTTTTTCAAAATGAGTGATTGTAGTTGTGAGAGAGAAATAATCTTAGTAGAGTGTAATTGCTGTTGCTCATAATGCTAAACATCCCAGTTCATTCCACTCCTATTACATTTCCGAATGAACCCAAATTATCCATTTCTGAAAACAGCTTCAAATATCATAGTACTTCAGATGGAAAGTAAGAAACCTACAACAGTGTAATCTCCATTCCTCCCTGCCATCTTGTTTGCTATTGTTATCATACAGTTTACTTTTACATATGCTATAAACCCAAAATATATTGCTGGTATTTTTGCTTTAGATACACTATTTTTAGAGTCAATAATAATAAAAATGTCTATTATAATTACTCTCTTTTTAGCCATTTCTAGAGATCTTCATTTTTTTTGTGTATACTTAAGTTTCTGATGTCATATTGCATCTGCCTAAAGAACTTAGTTTAAAATTTCTTGTAGAGTAGTATTTCTGTTTTTGTATGTATAGTCAAGGCTTTATTTTTCCCTCCATTTTGACAGATTTTTTTCTTTTTAGAGAATTCTGGATTCCCAGTTTTGCTTTTCTCTCATCACTTTAAAGATGATTGACTTCTGGCTTTCTTGGTTTCTGATGAGAGTTCTGTTGTAATTAATGTTTTTGTTCTGTAAATAATGTAATAATGCAGCTAGGTATCCACTTACCACCCAAGAAGACTTTTCTAGTATTAACTCTTAGAACTTAATGTACCTGGATCGATTTGAATCCATTCAAAGAAAAACAGAAAAGTAATAGTATTAAATGAGGGACTTGTGCAAATTTTTGTAAAAAAATAATAATAATAAATTAAAGCTTGCAAAAGATAGATGAGAAAACAAGATGTTTTGATAGCATACCCAGGACATAGAAGAAAATTTTGGATAACAGTGTCTTTGAACTTTGTAAGAAATTAAAGGAAACAGAGACAAAAAAAGAGATAGTGAAGTAAATGTTCTTATATGCTGTAGGTCTTTCAAAGTCAGGAGATGGAATGTGATTATAGCAACCCTGACAGTTAGATTGGTTTCCAAATACTCTCTTCCTGTGCTACTCCAAATTAGGGAACTATGGAATAGTTAAAGGAAATTTAACAACATTTCCTCTGTACAACTTTAACATTCCAATGCTCTCTCATGAAGTAAAATTCTAGGCTGATTTATTACCTTTTATACACATGTCATTATATCTGGAAGAAATTCCTTTATGTATGTATTTGGTACTATTCTCCAATTTTGAAACCAAATTGGTGTCTGCTCCATTTTTCATTTCTCCTTGATCATTTCAATCAGAGTCTGGAAAAGGAATTCTTCAGCCCCTTGGCTATCTTTCCTACACATGTCTGTAGTTGACTTAGAAAAAAGCTATCTCCATTAAAAAGAAACTAATGATACCACCAGCAAAAAGAAAGACTGTGGTAATTTTTGTAAAGTTTGAAATCTGTGATTATTGAAATAATTAAGGTCAATTAATGTATCTGTTTTGCAGTTTGGGCTTTAATTTTTTTTAATTTGAATATTAAGATAGCATCTCAATTACAGAAGTTGGAAATTATAGGTTAGTGAAAAGAAGAAAATTACATTACCAATATTCTCGCTCTTCAGGGCTACCCATTGCTGGCCCAGCAGCAGGGTGTCTTCAGACTCTTAAAAATCTGTTCATTGCTCTCCCCCCACAAATTAACAATATAGTATGAATATTTTCCTAGATGCATTGGGTTTCTTATGAGTATCTCCACAATATTTCACACTCGCTATTGTGAAATTATACATTTTCCAGTTATCTGTCACAACTATATTTTGTTTTCTTAATACTGTTTTAAGCTATACAAAATGTGATGGCTATAGTGGTTGGTCTGTTTTGTTTATCTTCTCAAAGAACCAACTCTTGGTTTCATTGATTTTTTCCGATTGTTTTATTCTTCTCTATTTTATTTATTTCTGCTCTGATCTTTATATCCTTCTTTCTACCAACTTTGGATTTAGTTGTTCTTCCTTTTCTAGTTCCTTTTTGTGTGAGTTCCAACTGATTATTTGGAGTTGCACATGTTCCTGAGGTTGGCCTGTCCTACAGTGTGTTCCCTCCTAAAACCACTCTTGCAGCATCCCACACATTTTGAATGACTGCCTTTTTGTTTTCATTTATCTCCATGTCTTGCTTGATTCTTGTTTTGATTTGCTCATCAATCCATTGATTATTTAGAAGCATGTTGTTTAGCTTCCATGTGTTTGTGGGGTTTTTTTTTATTCTCCTCATTTAATTTATTTCCAGTTTCATACCTTTGTGGTCTGAGAAGCTGGTTGGTACAATTTCAATCTTTATGAATTTATTGAGGCTCTTTTTGTGGCCTAGTATGTGATCTATTCTGGAGAATAAATCCATGTACAGTTGAGAAAAATGTGCGTCCTGCTGCTTTTGGGTGGGATGTTCTGTAGATATCTAAGTCTATCTGATAATGTGTTGTTCAGTACCTCTCTTTTCTTATTTTCTGTCTGGATGATCTGTCTATTAATGTAAGTGGTGTGCTAAAGTCCTGTAATATAGTTGTGTTGCTGTCTATTTCTCCTTTTAGTTCTATTACTATTTGTTTTACATATTTAGGTGCTCCTATGTTAGATGCATTGATATTTATAATTGTTATAACTTCTTCTTCAACTGGTCCCTTTATCATTATGTAATGTCCTTCTTTGTCTCTTGTCACTTTTTTTTGCTTTGAAATCTATTTTGTCTGATATAAATACTGCTACTCCTACTTTTTTCTACCTATTATTTGTATTAAGTATCTTTTTCTATCATTTCACATTCAGTCTGCGTATATCTCTTGTTCTGAAATGAATCTCTTGTAGGCAGCAGAGAGATGGGTCTTGTTCCTTTATCCATTCTGCAAGTCTATGTCTTTTGATTGTGTAGCCAGTCCATTTATAATTAAGGTAATTATTGATAGGTATCTACTTATTGTCATTTTATTAATTGTTTTCTGGTTGTAACTGTAGTTGGTCTCTGTTCCAGCGATGGCAGTGCTGCTGAGTTAATGGGGTGGGCAGGGCATGCAGTGGTGTGGTGCCCATTGCAATAGGGGGAGCACAGGCATGTGGCACCAGGCTGGGCCACCTCTGAGGAAGAAGTAGCACTTGGAGCTGGGTTGTCCAGCAGGCTAAGACTGCTAGGAAAGCCTCCCTCTGCCTGCTAGGCAGCAAAGTCTAACAGTGCTGGCTGTGTGGGCTGGGCAGGCAAGCAGGTGGGTATGCAGGGAAGCACCTCAAAGCTCAGCTGCCAGTGAAGGGGATGGAGCATTTGGGGCTTCAGAGAATGGCTGACATGTTGGGCTGAGGTAGGGCTGTGGATATGTCATCCACCTACTCTTTTTTCTGCAGAGAGAGCTTCTGCAAACCCTCATCTCTCTGACATCACTCCTGCTGCTGTAAATCTTTCAAACTGCTGCCTCTGTGTTGGGTCTCAGTGGGACCTATGGAGTGTGCTTGCCCTCCACAAATGACAGGAGTCTCAGTCCCAACAGTGCTCCAATTCACCCTGGTGTCCAGCCCCACTAATCACCAAAGCTCAATGCAATGGGGACTCATTTTCCCAGAGCATATCTCCAGGACCAGCTGTGCAGAGTTCCTGAGAACATACCCCCTCTATGCACTGTTCCTCTCCTTGGTACTTGTGGGCTGGGATGGAGGAAGGGCTTGGGTCCCAACTGATTGTGGCTCTGCCGCTTTACCCTTCTTTGTGTGGTCTTCTCTTCTTCACCAGGTGTAGGTGGTCTGTTCTGCAGTCTTCAGGTCATTTTCAGGGTTAGATGTATCTGCTGGAGTTGCTTTCTTGGTGTCTGTGTGGGAAGAGGTTTCTGCCTTGCTTTCCTACTTTGCCATCTTTTTTTCCCTCACAATTGCACTCTTGAATATTTATCCCAGATAAATGAAAACTTGTATTCACACAGAGAAACCTAGCTTTATTTATGAAACTACTTAGTAATAAAGAGAACTCATCAAAATAAATAACAGCCTGAATGCATTTTCAGGTAAATGTCCTGAGTTAAAAAGCCAATCCCAAAAGATTACATACTGTATGATCCCATTTTTGTAACAATTTAAATTATAAAATTTCACAGGCAATTTGTTTACTATATTAGAACATGACACCTATGTTTTTCTGGAACTTTCTGCCTAGTCTCACAATGTTTTATTCCTTTTTAAAGAAAAAACCCTTCACTATATTTCCCAATCATTGAATTGTTATAGAACTTAATTTCTATATAAAATCAAGAATTTGTTCCTGTAATACTAAAGAGCATTGGGTAAGGCTTCATGAGTATCTTCAATCCAAGTGTTCTCCTGTGTGGCTCAGTAGAATTCATGGATTCACCCATGGTGGTTTTACACAATTCTTGTTAAATAGATTCCAAGTTACTTAATACAAATGTCCTTTTATTATCCTACTTGTTAAATACATGTGTGTGAAGGCCTTTGTTGACCACCAAAGCTTACAAATGGGTAACATACACATTTTGGGCATTTAGACTTCTATGGTTATGTTATTAAACACTCCTTAAAAATCATTTGCATGATGGGTAATTTTCTTTTGTATTTGAAGTGATGAAATCCCTTCACTGGGTGCTTTTAATTCACATCTACAGATGCCAAAGTGACATAAAAGGCTTTGTTATTTGGGTTAAATTTCTCTTTGTCTCTTAGAGAAGGCATTGAAAAATATATCAAAGCTCTCCAGGAGTTTGGGTCACAGATTTAGAACCAGAACCATCTGACTGGGTGTTTCACTCCTGCCACTCATAATTATGAGGCCTTTTGGTAAAGAGACCTGACTTCCACTGATTCCCAGCTTCCTCATATGTGAAGATGAAAGTATCTACCTTACAACATTGTCATACGTGTTAAATACACACAAAATATTTGGCACACTTCCTGATGCAGAACTAGAGACCAATAAAGTAGGTTTGTGTGTGTACCAATGTGTATAAATTGGTGGCCTATATATCATATGAGATTTGTTGTGACAGGCTGGACTCTTTAGCTGAAGTCATGCAAATGATACTATATGCATCCAAAGGTTAAAATATATTAATGCTGCCTTTGTTTCAGGGAGGTTTTACTGCACATGCAGGGCCACCACGAGGTGCCATGGAGATTGTGTACAACAGTTCCTGGAGCACCATTAGCACAGAGCACAGTGAGATGGTGCCTCTAGTTTTTGTGCAGTATATAATCATCAGGACTATGGTGATGTGAGTGATGCAATTAAATATTAAATAACATTAACTTAAAATTTAATGAATTAAAATATTAACATTTGTTTGTAATATTTTTAAAAACTCAAGTATGCACATTTTTCCTTTCATCTCTGATGCTGGTATACTGCACAGTACTATTACTGATTTCATCTTTATATACATTTTTTGCATTTTATGATGAACTTTCGGATTATTTTTGTTTTTTAAAATATTTTTAAATATTGCACTAAAAATATTTGATCAATGATTTTTTTTTTTTTTTAGTGACCCCTTACCATTTGCAACTGATATAATGCTGCACTCATCTTATCCTAGTCCCAGTCATGACAATCAGTGTGTCTTTACATGGTGGATCTATATACACAACTGTCATAAAATGGTGTCATGGTAATCTCAAATTTGCTCTTCTTCCAGTCATTTCTTTCCTGATAATTGGTGCCACTATGTACTCATCTGCAGGTCAGAAACCTAAGAGGTATATTTAACTTACTTTTATTTCTCCATAGCTCATCTATATCAGCCACATATCATATGGATAGTGTAATTCACATATAAAATATTCTAGCTGGTTCTCTCTTCAAAATATTTTCTACATCCTCTCTTTATCACTCCTCCAATACCACCTTAATCTACGCCTTCACTAGCTGGTCTTCTTTCTCTCTAATCTTTCACCATCCTGTCAAAATGAAGTAGAGAAATTTTTATAAAATGTAACTCAGGGGCAGAGCCAACATGGCAGCCTAAGTAGGACAGTGGGAATCTCCTCCCAAAAACATATATTTTTGAAAATACAACAAATACACTAATCATAAAAGAGAGGCCAGAAGACACAGGACAACAGCAAGACCACATCCACACGTGCGAGAGCCCAGCGCCTGGTGAAAGTGGTAAGATACAAGCCCCGGCCTGGCAGGACCTGAGCACACCTCACCCCAGCTTCCAGCAGGAGGAGAGGAGTCAGATCAGGGAGGGAGAGGGAGCCCAGGACTGCTAAATACCCAGCCCCAGCCATCCACACCAGAGCGCAGACACAGTGCATGCGTGGGGTCCTGGACACTAGGGAAACTAGGGAAACTGTGACAAAGAAAAGCAAGCGCTTTTTGAAAGTCTTAAAGGGACAGGGATGCAACAGCTGGGCAGAAAAAACACAGGTCACAGTCCAGTAGCTGGAAATTACAGGGAAAACCGGGCACACTGAACCCATGGGCAACAGCTCTGAGACCCCTCATGGAGGTAAACAGACAAACAACCCCCCGTCCATTACCCCTCCAGGGCACGGCGAATGCAGAGAAGCAGCCTAAGGCTGGCCACACCCTCAGAAAGGGAACTTCCTCCATACCCGCCAGGCAAGACTCAAAGAACCAGTCTACATGCAATTACCCAACACAAGCCACTAGGGGTCGCAGTTGTCCCAGTAAAGAAAGGCCAGTAGCAAGTGGAAAGTTTGACCCCCCCAGCTGACAGTCAATAGCACCTAACAACAAAAAAAGGGATAAAAATATGATCCAGACAAGACTAACCCAATCAGCTTCGACATCTGCTATGTCTTCCCCTGAGAAGAAACCTGGGGAGATAGCTTTAACCAGTCTTCCTGAAAAAGAATTCAAAACTAAGGAACTAAGGAAAGAGAATACAGAAATAAAACAAGCTCTGGAAGGACTTCAAAACAGAATGGATGAGATGCAAGAGACCATTAATGGACTAGAAAACAGAACAGGAATGCAGAGAAGCTGATGCAGAGAGAGATAAAAGGATCTCCAGGAATGAAAGAATTCTAAGAGAGCTGAGTGACCAATCGAAATGGAACAATATCCACATTATAGGGGTACCAGAAGAAGAAGAGAGAGAAAAAGGGATAGAAAGTGTCATTGAAGAAATAATTGCCAAAAACTTCCCCAAACTAGGGGAGGAAATGGACTCTCAGACCACAGAGGTACACAGAACTCCCATGACAAGGGATCCAAGGAGGGCAACACCAAGACACATAATTAAAATGGCAAAGATCAAAGACAAGGACAAAGTACTAAAGGCAGCCAGAGAGAAGGAAAAGGATACCTACAAAGGAAAACCCATCAGGCTATCATCAGACTTCTCAACAGAAACCCTACAGGCCAGAAGAGAATGGCCTGATATATTTAATGCAATGAAACAGAAGGGCCTCGAACCAAGACTACTGTATCCAGCACGAATAACATTTAAATATGAAGGAGGGATTAAACAATTCCCAGACAAGCAAAAGTTGAGGGAATTTGCCTCCCACAAGTCACCTCTACAGGGCATCTTACAGGGACTGCTCTAGATGGGAGCACTCCTAAAAAGAGCACAGAACAAAATACCCAACATATGAAGAAGGGAGGGGGAGGAATAAGAAGAGACAGAAATAAAGAATCATGAGACCGTGTTTACAATAGCTCAACAAGCGAGTTAAGTTAGACAGTAAGATAGTAAAGAAGCTAACCCTGAACCTTTGGTAACCACAAACTTAAAGCCTGCTATGGCAATAAGTACATACCTTTCAATAATCACCCTAAATGTAAATGGACTGAACGCACCAACCAAAAGACACAGAGTAATAGAATGGATAAAAAAGCAAGATCCATCCATATGCTGCTTACAAGAGACTCACCTCAAACCCAAAGGCATGCACAGACTTAAAGTCAAGGGATGGAAAAATAAGTTTCATGCAAACAACAGAGAGAAAAAAGCAGGCGTTGCAATTCTAGAATCAGACAAAACATACTTTAAAATAAAGAAGGTAACAAAACATAAAGAAGGACATTACATAATGATAAAGGGCTTAGACCAACAAGAGGATATAACCATTATAAATATATATGCACCCAATACAGGAGCACCAGCATATGTGAAACAAATACTAACAGAACTAAAGGAGGAAATAGAATGCAATGCATTCATTCTGGGAGACTTCAACACACCATTCACCCCAAAGGATAGATCCACCAGACAGAAAATAAGTAAGGACACGGAGGGACTGAACAACACAGTAGAACAGATGGACCTAATAGACATCTATAGAACTCTACATCCAAAAGCAACAGGATATACATTCTTCTCAAGTGAACATGGAACATTCTCCAGAATAGACCACATTCTAGCCCACAAAAAGAGCCTCAGTAAATTCAAAAATATTGAAATTCTACCAACCAACTTTTCAGACCACAAAGGTATAAAACTAGAAATAAATTCTACAAAGAAAACAAAAAGGCTCACAAACACATGGAGGCTTAACAACATGCTCCTAAATAATTAATGGATCAATGACCAAATCAAAATGGAGATCCAGCAATATATGGAAATAAACGACAACAACAACACAAAGCCCCAACTGCTGTGGGATACAGCAAAAGCACTCTTAAGAGGAAAGTGTATAGCAATCCAGGCATATTTAAAGAAGGAAGAACAATCCCAAATGAATGGTCTAATGTCACAATTATTGAAATTGGAAAAAGAAGAACAAATGAGGCCTAAGGTCAGCAGAAGGAGGGACATAATAAGGATCAGAGAATAAATAAATACAATTGAGAAGAATAAAACAATAGCAAAAATCAATGAAACCAAGAGATGGTTTTTTGAGAAAATAAACAAAATAGATAAGTCTCTAGCCAGACGTATTAAGAGGAAAAGAGAGTCAACACAAATCAACAGAATCAAAATGAGAAAGGAAAAATCACGACGGACACCACAGAAATACAAAGAATTGTTAGAAAGTACTATGAAAACCTATATGCGAACAAGCTGGGAAACCTAGGAGAAATGGACAACTTCTTAGAAAAATACAACCTTCTAAGACAGACCCATAAAGGAACAGAAAATCTAAACAGACCACTTACCAGCAACGAAATTGAAGCTGTAATAAAAAAACTACCAAAGAACAAATCCCCCGGGCCAGATGGATTCACCTCGGAATTTTATCAGACATACATAATACCCATTCTCCTTAAAGTTTTCCAAAAAATAGAAGAGGAGGGAATACTCCCAAACTCATTCTATGAAGCCAACATAACCCTAATACCAAAACCAGGCAAAGACACCACTAAAAAAGAAAACTACAGACCAATATCCCTGATGAATGTAGATGCAAAAATACTCAACAAAATATTAGCAAACCGAAATCAAAAATACATTGAGAGGATCATACACCATGACCAAGTGGGGTTCATCCAGGGATGCAAGGATGGTACAACGTTCAAAAATCCATCAACATCATCCATCACATCAACAAAAAGAAAGACAAAAACCACATGATCATCTCCATAGATGCTGAAAAAGCATTTGACAAAATTCAACATCCATTCATGATAAAAACTCTCAGAAAAATGGGAATAGAGCACAAGTCCCTAAACATAATGAAGGCCATATATGATAAACCCACAGCCAACATTATACTGAACAGCGAGAAGCTGAAAGCTTTTCCTCTGAGATTGGGAACTAGACATGGATGCCCACTCTCCCCACTGTTATTTAACATAGTACTGGAGGTCCTAGCCATGGCAATCAGACAAAACAAAGAAATACATGGAATCCAGATTGGTAAAGAAGAAGTTAAACTATAACTATTTCATATGACATGATATTGTATATAAAAAACCCAAAAGACTCGACCTCAAAACTACTAGAACTGATATCAGAATACAGCAAAGTTGCAGGATACGAAATTAACACACAGAAATCTGTGGCTTTCCTATACACTAACAATGAACCAGCAGAAAGAGAAATCAGGAAAATAACTCCATTCACAATTGCATCAAAAAGAATAAAATACCTAGGAATAAACCTAAACAAAGAAGTGAAAGACTTATACTCTGAAAACTACAAGTCACTCTTAAGAGAAATTAAAGGGACACTACCAAATGGAAACTCATCCCATGCTCATGGCTAGGAAGAATTAATATCATCAAAATGGCCATCCTGCCCAAGGCAATATACAGATTTGATGCAATCCCTCTCAAATTACCAGCAACATTCTTCAATGAACTGGAACAAATAATTCAAAAATTCATATGGAAACACCAAAGACCCCGAATAGCCAAAGCAATCCTGAAAAAGAAGAATAAAGTAGGGGGGATCTCACTCCCCAACTTCAAGCTCTACTACAAAGCCATAGTAATCAAAACAATTTGGTACTGGCACAAGAACAGAGCCACAGACCAGTGGAACAGATTAGAGACTCCATAAATTAACCCAAACAAATATGGTCAATTAATATTTGATAAAGGAGCCATGGACATACAATGGGGAAATGACAGTCTCTACAACAGATGGTGCTGGCAAAACTGGACAGCTACATGTAGGAGAATGAAACTGGACCATTGTCTAACCCCATATACAAAGGTAAACTCAAAATGGATCAAAGACCTGAATGTAAGTCATGAAACCATTAAACTCTTGGAAAAAAACATAGGCAAAAACCTCTTAGACATAAACATGAGTGACCTCTTCTTGAACATATCTCCCCGGGCAAGGAAAACAACAGCAAAAATGAGCAAGTGAGACTACATTAAGCTGAAAAGCTTCTGTACAGAGAAAGACACCATCAATAGAACAAAAAGGAAACCTACAGTATGGGAGAATATATTTGAAAATGACAGATCTGTTAAAGGCTTGACGTCCATAATATAAAAAAGAGCTCACATGCCTCAACAAACAAAAAACAAATAACCCAATTAAAAAATGGGCAGAGGAACTGAACAGACAGTTCTCTTAAAAAAGAAATACAGATGGCCAACAGACACATGAAAAGATGCTCCACATTGCTAATTATCAGAGAAATGCAAATTAAAACCACAATGAGGTATCACCTCACACCAGTAAGGATGGCTGCCATCCAAAAGACAAACAACAACAAATGTTGGCAAGGCTGTGGAGAAAGGGGAACCCTCCTACACTGCTGGTGGGAATGTAAATTAGTTCAACCATTGTGGAAAGCAGTTTGGAGGTTCATCAAAATGCTCAAAACAGACCTACCATTTGACCCAGGAATTCCACTCCTAGGAATTTACCCTAAGAACTCAGCAATCAAGTTTGAGAAAGACAGATGCACCCCTATGTTTATCGTAGCACTATTTACAATAGCCAAGAATTGGAAGCAACCTAAATGTCCATCGGTAGATGAATGGATAAAGAAGATGTGGTACATATACACAATGGAGTACTACTCAGCCATAAGAAGTAGTAAAATACAACCATTTGCAGCAACATGGATGGAGCTGGAAAGTATTATGCTTAGTGAAATAAGTCAAGCGGAGAAAGAGAAATACCAAATGATTTCACTCATCTGAGGAGTATAGGAACAAAGGAAAAACTGAAGGAACAAAACAGCAGTGGAATTACAGAACCCAAAAATGGACTAACAGGTACCAAAGGGAAAGGAACTGGGGAGGATGGGTGCGCAGGGAGGGATAAGAGGGGGGAAAGAAGAAGGGGGGTATTAAGATTAGCATGCATGGGGGAGCGGGAGAAAGGGGAGGGTGGGCTGCACAACACAGAGAGTACAGGTAGGGATTCTACAACATTTTGCTAAGCTGATGGACAGTAACTGTAATGTGGTTGTTAGGGGGGACCTGATATGGGGAAGGCATAGTAAACATAGTACTCTTCATGTAAGTGTAGATTAAAGATTAAAAAAAAAAAAAAAGAAAGAAAGAAAGAAAAGGGGGATTACTCCTTGATAGGATAAAACTATTGGTAAATCAAAGATCAACACATGCTTTCAATATCCTTAATGTTGATCACTTAAAGGGTGTCAGATGATCAGCTATGGAGGTACTCTTTTCTGATAATATTCCTTTCTCTTAATAAAAAAAAAAAAAAACTAGTCCCTGTGTGCTGACCTCCAATGAGTTCTGCACAGTGGTATAGAGGGCATGTCAAAGTGTGGGCAAAGGGTCTGTTTGTTTCTATGCAGAAGATCAAGGCCTAGCTTGGATACCCAGAAAATGAACTAAGATATGATATGAGGAGGAGCTTCTGGCATCAGCACTCTCTGGAGGACTTGTGCCAGGGGATGATCATCAAAAAGCCTCCACAGGGATCCGGGCGATGCTGCGGTTGTGGCTGCGTCCACCTCACCGTTTCCTGGACTTGCCATAGGAATGAGGAGGGAGATGTCTAGGCTGGCATGTGCATACAGTGAGACAACGAATTTGACCGGATCTGTACTGTTGGAACTCAACCAGGAGTTGGGAGGGGTGCAAGTTGTAGCACTCCAAAATCGTATGACTATAGACTATCTACAGTTAAAAGAACATATGGGATGTGAACAGATCCCAGAAATGGGCTGCTTTAATTTGTCTGATTTTTCTCACACTGTTCAAGTACAGTAGGACAATATCCATCATATCATAGACAAATTTTCACAAATGCCTAGGGTGCCTAAATGGTTTTCTTGGCTTCACTGGAGATGGATGGTAATTACAGATTTGCTTTGTTTATGTCACCGTATTCCTATTATGTTAATATGTGTGTGCAAATTAGTTAGTAGTTTAAAACCTATACATACTTAAGGTACTCTACAAGAAGATATGTCAAAGAAATAATCAATCCTCCCATGTTTTCTTCCGTCTGCTACCTCTATAGCTTTTCTTCTTCCTTCCTAATTACAACCTTTAAATAGAATTCGTGCCTCATATCGAATTTACCGAGTATCATAATTCCTCCAGGTGGTAAAGATACCTCGAGACAAGTGCTGGGCATAGAAGCCACAGGGCATAAATCTGCAAAGAAGTAAAAAGCTAACCTTTTCAAACAATATGGCTTCTCTCTCACTTACCAACTTTACATTTCCCTGTATGGCCCCGGAAGATGACTGGTTAGCCAGAGACAGGTAAGATTCCTCAAGGGAGGAACAACCTAAGAGAGGCACAGTCGCAGGGGGGCCATCAGGTGAGAAATTGGGGATCAGAACCTCACCCCCCCTGCTTTGAGAGAAATCTTCTGCATCCGTGGATGTTTTGCTGCCCTTGTCTAGCTTGGATTAATACTTAGTCCATAGGCACACACCTGATCATGTGATCATCTACATTTGCCCTCTTACAGCACTAAACTATGTTTTCTACCTTTATCTTGCATCTACCTACCACTTCAGCATTTTATTAAAAATAAAAATAATAATAATAATAAAGGGAGAAATGTGGGATCCATATATAAATCAAGTATAAAAATCAAACGAATATTCATATTTGACCTGATTGTTTATAGTTCATAATGCGTGATCAAAACCAAAAGTTTCTGTGATGAATGCCCTTGTACTGTTCACCATGTAAGAATTTATTCACTATGTAAGAATTTGTTCACCATGTAAGAACTTGTTCGTTATGCTTCAGAAGATTGGAGACTGAAGAGAATTAGGCCTGAGATGGATTAATGATTGTACATCGAGCATTGACCCCCCTATACTGAATTTTATTGTTGTTAACAACCATTTGATCAATAAATGAGAGATGCCCTCTCAAAAAAAAAAAATACATATTAGCATGGTTTTCTAAATCATACAGGTTTGCTTTTTTTTTTTAAGTGGGTTTAGAGGAAAAGAATCATAAAAATAATTTAAATTAAAGTAAAGACAAAAGTGAAAGAAGGTTGGAACACAGAGAAGTTTCAGGTAGAAGAGAAAAATGGAAAAAATGCATTTTTACCAATGGCCCAAAGATAGTATTAGATACCTGAATAGTACATAGATTATCTGAGATTAAATTAGAATCAGGAAACAATGTAATAATCATATTTCCTGTGTTCACAGAGATATACCAAGTAAAAGACTATGAAGTTCTTTTCATAAACAATAAACAGAAACTACTTCTGAAATTGCCAAAGAATCTTTAAAGACCGAAGACTTTGAATTTAATATTTCATCTCAATATTGGGAATGTTATTTTGTACCAAATATCCATTTGTTCAGTGCAGCAGTAAAATATCATGAAGATTAAAGTTATAACATAATATTTTGAGAAGATTTTAGGACCCCTAAGTACAGTTTGGAGGGCCTATATGCATATCCAAGGGTGCTATAGTTCCATTTTCTATTTTATTTGTTTTTTGATGTTACTATAGTTATATTTGGTAACGATTTAGGGTAGAGTTAACTCCAAATAGTTTTGTTTGTCTGTTTTAGAAATAATGGTATGACTTACAGAAGTAAGCAACCTTGTCTGGTTACTGTTACCAGACAGACTAACTCTTCTTTCTTTTTAAAGAAAATGAGACTTTTTCCACCTCTTCCAGACATTATTCCAATAAGCCCCCCCTCTTTAACGGTTATTAAACTCTTAAAGTTTAATCGGGTTTAATAGCACAGTGGGTTAGATGAGGACCTTTTTAGACGGCAATTCCTAGAGTAATACATAGGGTAAGGTCTCACAACCAGGTAGAGACACCGTCTCTGAGCTGCCATACTGACTGGGGCTTCCAGCTGTCACTGTGCAACTTGATGAGTCAGAGGTCAAAAGTTTTAACTTCCTTGACTTGTTACTGCTCATGCAAAGACTCTTCACTGAACTTCTAGGAGCTTCTTTAATTTCTATTCAATAAATGTTAACTACTCTAATTACCTTATTATTATTGACATTATTATTATTATTATTATTATTATTATTATTATTATTATTATTACCACTAAGCAATCTGTCAGGTATTGGGGAAATAACTATAAATCAAAAGACAGTTTCTGCCCTTATGGAAGAGAAAGAGAAATCAGATACCCATAATTTGGCATAAATGAGGTCAAATTTACAAACCTTCAGTCCATTTTTAGCTACCCACATCCTAGTCAATATGTTTACTTTCATTATAAAGGGATAATTTTGCAGATCTCAGTTGGTCCTTTGATACTGAGACCATAATCACATAGACTAAGTCTCCCCCTCTTCCTTCTACGTAACACTTTTTGAGTACCACATGCTAAAGAACACTAGGTGTATTTGTTAATTTTTAAAAATCTTCACTGTAATCTTATGAAGTAAACGTGACTATGTTCATTTGCACATGCAGGGACTGAGGCCACAAGTCATGTTCATGTGGAAATGAAGTGATTCAACATTTCTACCCATGATAGATAGGTGGTACAATTTGTTGAATTAGTTTAGAGAACATAATGAGACAGGACTACAATTATTTGATTGTTTATAAGAGCGAGTATTTGGGAATAACCCAAATCTCCAGAAAATGGGGATAGTAAATTAAAATGTAATCTAAATACATAATGAAACAATATATAGCTATTAAAAGTAATGAAGTAGACATAATTAATAACATGGAAAGAAAGTATACACTGTATGGTTGAGAGAAGAAAAAATACATTATACAATGGTGGGTAGAGTGTTAAATTTGTGTAAAATCACATATATGTGAATAGATACAGAGAGAAATAACTGAAAATGTGTTCACTAAGAATGCTTATGTGAAGATGTTGAAATATCATCTAAACAGTTTTATTTGTACCTTTGTATAATATGAGAAGTTACCTTTACTGTAATTGTGTATGGATTTTATAAAAATAAAGCTGTATAATAAATAACACCAAAAATATAATGGAAAGTGTGGGTATGTAGGTCCTGGTACTGCCTTTGTATATAGCTATTGTGTGACCTTGGGGAGCTCTCTTGAATTATCTCTATCTCAGTTTTATCCAATATAAGCTTTAGAAATAAGCTTGATGATCTTGTTTTCTGGAGACCATGGTTCCTTCATTAAGAAGGCACTTTGTCACCTATGTCTTTGCAGTTGGGATAGACTGCCGGCCTGGACTGACCTGGACAACTGACAAAAGAACCAAAGTCTTGCATCAAAAATGACTTCTCATTCTCCTCTTGTTCCTCTTCCTCCTTTTTCTTCTCTTTAAACTGCTGGGTTGACAGTGAAGCTTGTCTATACAGATAAAAAGACTTCCTCCACTCTGGCTGAGAGACAGGAGAGACATCGAGATCAGCCCGTCACAGCTGGGGTGATACGGTGGAGCGCAGAGTTGGAGAGTACATTAGAAGGAAGAAATTAGGAATAACTGCATAATCAGACCAAGCATATCCACATCCAGAACCAAGTCTGGCCGGAAATCTTTACAATTTCTTGGATAATAAAATGAATGCATGAGAAGAGGTTTTTAAAGAGATAGATCAAGGAAGTTCTCAGTATCCAGAAGTATGTCAAAATAGAGATATGTAGTGAATCATAACAAAAGTATACTTTCCTTCAATGTTCTATGGAATTCAGGAATGTAATCAAACTGTGCCGCCAAAGCTTAACAAACAAAAAAGCCTCAATCTTGGTGTCATTCATTCATTCATTCATTCATTTAGTCATCAATATTTATTGAACACCTGATTATCAGTCACTGTAATAGGATGAAAAAATGATATAGTTATAGACCACAAGAGTTGGTGTTATAGTAAGAAAGAAGCTGTATATATACAGATATTGCGATACAATATGATATATACAAAGATGGTGCACAGAGGACACTATAGTATCCTACATGAGAGTGGACCATTACATCTCAAAGTCCTATTAATAGTAGAAAATAAATTCCTTAGTCTTATCAAAGATTAAATGGTCATCTTCCAGGAAGACTTACAGATCCCTCTGAAATAGAAATTTTCCCATGCATTTCTGCTTAATGGAAAGGGTTTCTAATCTACAGTTACATTCTATTGAGTTGCAAATGGTCTAACTCATTACCCACTTTTTCAAAATCAGAGAAAATTCCCTAAATCCCAGGTAAAGATCCATAATTGAAAGTTTTAAAAAATCTACAATTCTCCTCAAAGTATGTGTACTGAGGCAGCTGCCTTTTCAAGCTTGAAATTATCCTTTGGTTGCTTTTTGATCTTTAATGAAGTATTTTGTATAGAATTTCAGGATCTTCCAAGGAAAAGGAAAGATCCTTTTGGAAAGATCAGGACAGAGACCTTTTGCTCTGGTATCACATGTAGTCATTGAATAAACTGAGAAATGGAAAGAGGCTTTGAAGAAATGGAAACTTGAGGACCCCAGCAGCAATCTCAGGGAAACAGATTGGGCTTCAGGGGTAGTTCTGGGACAAAAGTTGTTTCTCATAGAGCAGGGATATCAAGTGAGTTTATTTTTCACTGTAGGCAGCAGCTGGCATATTTATTAGGCTCTGTCTCTAATACTAAGTGAGTGGTTTGGCAAAAATCCTAAATCTCAGGACATACCCTTCCATATATTAGGTCCTATAAAAGTCATGAGCTAAATGAGAAACATTTTTGTAGAAACCAGAGTTCATTTGATGACTTTAAGCACATCTTTAAAGGGCTTGAAAATAACCTTATACACAACCATTACTCACTGTTTACAATTAACACTTTTGTTATCTTTTGTTAACTGACAAACTCCACAAAGTATATGCCAATTCAAACCCAATAATAATTGTAATTCTAAAAATATATTGACTGAGAAATGCTATATGTTATTTCTCATCTCACTCTCTGAAATCTAATTAAAATTTAGCAGCATCTCATAATATTAAGTCACTGGCTATGCTCAGTCATATATAGATTTTAAATTTATCCAAGTATTTCCAAAAGCAAAGTTAAATTACATCAAGGAGTTATTTTAATATGACATTAACACTTAAAGTCACAGCTGAATCTAGTTTGACTATTAAGGCACAAAGTAGGTAGAGGCAATGGACTGGAGAGTTCCTAATATTTTAGACCACATTCTTTGCTTGAATAGCCATCCACATTTGCTACAACAAAACTACTATGCCTCATTTAACTTTTCTAAAATAGATAATGCTGAGATCTACTAGAAACCCAGTTATATTTAATCGATTAATTTTTTAAAGTTATAAATAGCTATCTCCTTGGAGAGTCTAAAATAATGTATAGTATTAAAACCATTAAGAAACAAAATTATTATTTTATCAAAAAAAGTAACAACCAACAGAAGCTTAGATATATAGGAGACCTGGAATAACTATTACTATAGAGGAACTATATATTTATTTTTGAGCTTGAGAAAAGGGCACATGTCAGTTTGTCACTGTGGTATGTAGTAGCTACTACTTGTTTTCATCTCTTAGAAGACTCTGTTCTTTGTCCATGAATGACCTAGTTTTGGCTCATTACAGTATTCCATCTCTCAACAACAATGATTGGGTCAAGAAATGGGCACATAACCCAAGTAAGGTCAATCAGAATTCATGCTTGGAATTGTTGACACCAAGAAATTGAAGTTCTTTTTTTCCCATTGAGTTGTTAAATTCAGACCTCAAGAAGCATAATGTACAGATACCTGGGGAAAACTATTTCCTTTAGGAGGGTATTAAATCAACAGGCAAAGACAGGCCAAGATTAAAAGAAAACGAGAGGATGAGGGAGGGGGGCTGGAAAATAAAAGATAGGGAAATAAGAACAAAAGAGAAAGTGAGAGAGTACTAGATGAGAAGGAAACAGTATTTCTGCCCCTTTGAGACAGGTTCTTGCAGCTAGTCTGTTGACTCCATGAACTGCTTCATTGTCTTCAGGACATCAAAGCCAAAAAATTCCCATTTGTGATAAAGTTAAATTTAACTTGACATCTATCACTTGCAGACAAAAAGCCTTGGTATCATTCTATTGTTCACATTTGTAGTAGAGAATTTGTTCCATTTCATCAGAAGGGATAATTTTCCCCTAGAATTGAGTTTTAGGAGATCCTTGAACCTTTTTTTAATTTCTTGAAAAACTATAATTAGACTAGTCCAATGTTTCCTTAAAGCTTTTATTCTTTTCTCCTTTTTTTTCAATAAAATCACCAAAACAAAGATGCATCAGCTAAAGACTTAAAGAAAAAAGCTGTGTTGCTTTCTGAAGAGGCATTTTAAAACAGTCATAGGTTTCAGAAAATCAGTAAACCAGTCCCTTTTAAATATTAGATGCTCAAGGAAGATTTGGTTCACTTTGGGGCCCTGAATGTGTGAGAGGCATTGCTGATGGTCTGTCACAAAGATTTTACAGTCACAAGATGACCCTTTTCTTTTAAGATACCATCCCACCTAACCAAAGAAGTGGTTCATAGCCTTCAGAAAGGTTCATAATTTTTTCTTGAAAATTGTTTCTTAATTCACTCAGGCTGTATCACAGATATTTACCTAATGTTTCAGTGTTTCCTGCCATAAATTATAAACATTTTGAGAACTGAAATTCCTGTGATCCCTAGGAACGTCAGACTGAATAGGGATACACCCTGACAGACACACTGGATAGGAAAACAGCTTGAAAAAGCCTTCAAAGGGTATTTGTTACATTATTCAACAGCATAATAATCTATTTTAGACCCCAAAGAAGGCTGAAGAAACACATTTGGAAAATTTGTTTGTAAAATAAAATGATTCCCGAATGAATTACTTTAGAAAATACTGTTATGTGTATAGGGTATTGGAAACTTCTAAATTCTCTCTTATACTCAGAGTATAGTATTATCTTAGATAATTATGTTAGTTATATATGTGAATTTGACTATAAAATAATGCAGTGTATTTTAGAAGTATGCTAAATGACTAAATCTTATAAATTTATAGAGATATAGTTATTCAAGTGTACCAATGTTAGGTGGTCCTATTGTTAATACTCCTAATCATTTAGATTTATAAATTCAAAGTGGATTGTTTACAAGTAATATTTTTTTAGTTCAGGAAGTTCCAAATTACACAAGACTCAGACTTTTATTGCATGCATACCTGTGAAAAATTAAAAAGTCCTGGTCTTCACATTCTTATTGAAACATATCTGGCATACATATTGGCAGCTGACACATTGGTATTAAACGTGAGACTAAATTGATTACTAACATTTCTGCTTCCCTAGGATCATGGACTACTCACTGGATGTTAAAAGAATATAAAATGTTAGTCTGGTCATTCTCTAAAATGCTTGGTTATGAGAAAACTTGCAGCTGATCCACCATGAATCTGTTTTACAGAGATGAGATTATTTTCTGAGTGATTAAAGAATATTTATTGACAAACTTAGTTACTCTTTTTAAAATATTCCATGTCAAGGCCATCAAACACAAATTAGTCTTTAGTAAAATAAAGTTATTGTACTTTTCAAAAATGACAATAGCATTTTACTTAGATCCTGTTACAGATCTATTATTACATATAGTACCAGGACAGTAAAAACTCTTCTTTGTGGTTTATATTTGACCAAATCAAAGTTTTTTCCCCTTTCATAGAAAATAGTCAAATTAATAAAAATTGCAATTATAGTCTCAAAACAAATGGGTTCCATGTAGACATTTAAATTATGGCATCTACTTAGTTTGGGTACTTAACAGAATTCTTTATCAATAGTACAGCTCTCTTACTAAACTATACAGGCAATCACTGGACAATATTATTTGCACATGGAATTTTTCATTTAGATAAAATATTTTGGTTATTTATACTCCAATTTGTACTCAATGTAGATTTCTTTGTATGCTCTTCTTTGTGGCCATGCTGATAAAATATTTTTCAGAATCAGTTATCATAAGGTTAATAAGAACTGCTTTTTATTTAATACAGCTTTTGTCCAAGACATAAATTAACTATTACTTTTAAGTTGTTTGATCAAAAAGACAACAGTTCCTAACAGCTTTCCTTAAAAATGTCTGAAAAATATGATGGAATTCATGTTGTAATGTGGAAGGTTTGAACAATACATTCATGAAGAGTTTCTTCCATGTACCATTATTAGAATGCTGTAGTTCTTTGCTTTGGCTGATAAAATTTTCAAGCAAACTTTAAAACAATATGTTCTCAGAAAAATCCTTTTTAGCTAGCCATCTTTGAGCTCTTTGTGGGAATTCAGCCAATGTCAGTCCTTAACTGACAGCACGTCAGCCTCTGACTTCCTTCCTGCCGCACCTCCCATTCTCTCTCTCTCTCTCTTTCTGCCTGTGTTTCTCTGTGTGTGGGACTCTTGATATCTATGGAATTGATTTAAAAAAAAAAAGAAACTAAGAATGTGTTAAGTGTTAAATTTTGTATTAAGAAACTGAAAATAAGGCAAAGAAACTAAGAATTTATATAAATTACATGCAATAATATATTGGAAATAAATGGGATGTGGGTAGAGGGACAAGGGAGGAAAATCCATTAGGCAATCCCAAAACAAGAAAATTAAGAAAAATAATAATGTCAGTCTCTTGCCGAGCAGTTAAATAATGGGAATTCAGCCAATGTCAGGGAGGAATAGTACTACTATAATCTTCTTTTGAAAGCAATGGCAATGGGCCATTTATCCTGTTGGTTTTACTTTGGGCCTGTGCCCAACCTAGACAACTAATAAAATATTCTTGTTATGGCAATAGGAACTTTATCTCGTGGCTGTTAACAAAGTGTCACTAACAACAAAGTGCACAGATCTGATACATATAAGTTTAAACGAAATGAAAACATAATAATGTAATCATGAAGAAATAAATCATCAGACAAAGACAAATATTATTTCTTGGGGCAAACATGTTAACTGGAAGCACAAACAAATCTAGATATTTTCATGATAAGAATAATGTTCATCTTGAAAAATCCTTATGATATTTAGATGATATCTGGGTATCTGAATGAATCAATCAGACAGATTATTTATGGAATTCCAAACAGCTGGGTATTTGAAGGTCCATAAATAATCATACTCATAAACATCCAGGAAAGATAACCTGGGCGAATGTGTTTCATTTTTCAATAATAACAAAATAATACATTCTGTCTTATTTCTATATTATTTCTAAGTTAAAACCAGTATTTTGTATTTTCCCTACTTCTCTAAGTATGTTGAAGGGAAAATCACCACAATATGTTAGATTTTTTTAATTACAAAGGAATTTTCCAATGCTTGAGCTTCTCTACGGTTTTATACTAATTTATTTTTATTCTCCAAAATAGTTTTTACTAATAGTAATATAATCATTATAAGCAATGCATTTAAAATTAAATTAGGTAATTAAATTATTTAACACATTATTTGATGCAAAAAAATTTTCCTCATTTTTTTGTAAGAGTACTGTAGTTGCTTATTTCTGAAAATTCTTTATTCTACAATGTTAGTCATAACTGGTTCAGTTTAATCTCTTTTAAAATCACAATGTTATCAAAGAATAATAAATCATCTCATTATTTTGTCACACTACATCAACACTAGGTAAATGTTGACAATTCAACTGTTATATTTCAGAGGTCTTTCAGTGACCAAAAATAAATAAATACACTGAATGGAGTCTAAACAATATGATAGACACTTTCTGATAAAGACCCATTCATTTCCATCATTCTAAATTTTAGAGTTTTCATATAACATGATAGTTTACTAAAAAGTAAAGGTGTGGTGAGTTTGATGAATTTTCAGTGAAAATATAATTTCTTTTCCATATTGTTTAGTACTACAGAATAAAAAGTTTAAAATGTTAACTTGGCAAACAATATTCTTTGTTGCTTTTTCTTCTTAAGTAAAATTGAGATACACTTCCCTATAATCTATGTAAGTTTTATAATGGTGAAAAAGTTGTTATGTTTGACATAAACTTCCACTTACATGAACACCCATGACGAGTATGAAAGTGAGAATACACAATCCTGAAGATTTTCTGTTATCATAACAGATTAGACAATTCTTCTGAAGATTTGGTTATGTTGAAAAAACAAAAAACATGCACACATATCCATATACAGAAAACAGGAAAGGCAATAATAGACACTGAAGTGTGGCCTCAATATTTCATAACTTAATGAACTGTATATCTGTTCTCAGATGAAAGAGACAATTTAGTCTGCCCAGTGTACTTTGCTTATATACCAACATGGCATTATCATTTCAAAGTAAATACATTTTAAAAATAGGGGTTACTATATTGTGGAAAGCAATATAGAGGTTCCTCAGAAAACTGAAAATAGAAATACCATTTGATACAGGAATTCCACTCCTAGTAATTACCCAAAGAAAAGAAGTTCTCAGATTCAAAAAACATATGCACCCCTATGTTTATTGCAGTGCTATTTACAATAGCCAAGAAATGGAAGCAACCTAAATGTCCATCAGTAGACAAATAGATAAAGAAGAGGTGGTACATACACACAATGGAATATTATTTAGCCATAAGAAAGAAACAAATCCTACCATGTGCAACAACATGGATGGAGCTAGAGGATATTATGCTCAGTGAAATAGCCAGGCGGAGAAAGACAAGTACCAAATGATTTTCCTCATTTGTGGAGTATAACAACAAAGCAAAACTGAAGGAACAAAATAGCAGCAGACTCACATACTCCAAGAAGGGACTAGTGGTTACCAAAAGGGAGGAGTGGAGGAGGGCAGGTTAAGAGGGAGGGAGAAGGGGATTGAGAGGTATTATGATTGGTACACATGGTGTGTGGGGGGGGACACAGGGAAGACAGTGTAACACAGAGAAAACAAATAGTGACTGTGGCATCTTACAACACTGATGGACAGTGATTTCATTGGGTTATGGGGTGACACTTGATAATATGGGTGAATGTAGTAACCACAATGTTTTTAATGTGAAACCTTCAAAAGAGTGTATATTAATAATACCTTAATAAATATATGTATATATTTATTATGTATATATATATATATATATAAGTAAAATAAGGGTTAATAAAAATTAGTTCCTATCAAAAACTTGAAAATAAGCTGTAAATGTTCTAAAATTAGTCTGTTCCTTATCTTACTCTTGTCATTTTAATATCACTTTTATGTAAAAGCCTGATGACACTGCACAAAATTATACCCTTGAAGATGTATTGATATTGAAACTTCAGAATAGTTAAGGCTGTTATTTTCAATTTGCTCAACTTTATTTTGCTTTATTATTTCATGCATGATTTATTTGAACCAGAGGTTTTTGTTACTGTAATTGTTTGAAATAATGAAAATTGTTTCTGATGAGTTAAGTTGGTGAATTTCTAATTACCATTTGACTAACAGTAGGTCTTTTTAGCAACTGTGTGACAAAATAGCAGATATTTTTTCTATAACCATAAACTACACTTTAATCCACAGATTGTTGTTGCCTTCCAAAATATTAGGTTCAAATATTCAATTCATCTCATAAAATATTCCAATTGAAATTAGGTAGAGTCTGATTGATTTAATGCTGTAAAGTGTGGCTCACTATAATATATACAGTTAAAAATTATATTAAATGATTGAAATTAGAATGGGATACACCCATAAAGCTCACTAGAAAATGATATAATTAAAACCACACTGATATATCATATGACCTTGACCTAAATGGAGTCAGTGTTGGACAATTCATCAAGACATATTTATCTATATATTTTAATGTTTTTGTTCATCCTTCTTCAGAACTGAAAAGAAAAGCAAAAGGGATAGAGGAGCCAAGAGGATAGCAGAGACAAGATGGCGGCTTGAGTAGAGCAGTGGAAATCTCCTCCCAAAACCATACATATTTTTGAAAATACAACAAATACAACTCTTCCTAAAAGAAAGACCAGAAGACAAAGGACAACAGCCAGACTACATCCACACCTTCAAGAACCCAGTGCCTCATCATGGGGGTAAGATACAAGCCATGGCCTGGTGGGACCCTAGCACCCCACACCCCAGCTCCCAGTGGGAGGAGAGGAGTCGGAATGGGGAGGGAGAGGGAGCCCAGGACTGCTAAACACCCAGCCCTAGCCATCCGCACTGGAGTGCAGACACACAGTGCATAGTGTGCTGGATACTAGGGAACCAGGACAGTAAGACCTGCAAGTGGGTGCCCACAGCTGGTGCCCGGGGACAAAGAAAAGCAAGTGCTTTTTGAAAGTTTTAAAGGGACAGGGACCCCACAGCTGGACAGAAGTGTCCTGAGACACAGCCCAGCAGCTGGGAATCCCAGAGAACACCGGGCATCCTAACCCGCTGGGCAGCAGCGCAGCTTGGAGGCCCCTCACAGTGATAAACAGCCTCACACCTGTCTCCACTGCAACACGGCTCTGCCATATCAGAGCAGCAGCCTGAGGCAGGTCACGCCCACAACAACCGCGGAATGTAACTCCACAGCAGCAAGGCAAGAATCAGAGGCCGCGTCTGCACACAGCTGCCCAGCAAAAGCTGCTAGAGGTTGCTGTTCTCCCAGCAGAGGAATGCCACAAACCAGCAAGAAGGGACATTCCCCCAGCCGACACACAGTGCCAGATCCGCACAACTGCCTCTATTGCCATGAAAAGGCAAAAGAATTTGATACAGACAAAAATCACAGAGTCAACCCCTAAGAAAGAGAAAGACCTAACCAGTCTTCCTGAAAAAGAATTCAAAATAAAGGTCATAATCATGCTGATGGAGCTGCAGAGAAATATACAAGAGGTAAGGGATGACATCTGGAGGGAGATTACAGAAATGAAACAATTTCTGGAAGTATTTATAAGGAGAATGGATTAGATGCAAGAGGCCATTGGTGGAATAGAAACCAGAGAACAGCAATGCATAGAACCTGACACAGAGAGAGATAAAAGGATCTCAAGGAATGAAAAAAAAATAACAGAACTGTGCAACCAATCCAAAAGGAACAATATCCACATTATAGGGGTACCAGAAGAAGAAGAGAGAGAAAAAGGAATAGAAAGCGTATTTGAAGAAATAACGGCTGAAAACTCCCCGAAACTGGGAGAGGAAATAATGGATCAGACCACAGAGGTACACAGAACTCCCAACAGAAGGGACCCAAGGAGGACAACACCAAGATACATAATAATTAAAATGGCAAAAAGCAAAGACAAGGACATAGTTTTAAAGGGAGCTAAAGAGAGGAAAAAGGTCACCTACAAAGGAAAACCCATCAGGCTACCATCAGACTTCTCAACAGAAACCTTACAGGACAGAAGAGAATGGCATGATATATTTAATGCAATGAAACAGAAGCACCTTGAACCAAGAATACTGTATCCAGCACGATTATCATTTATATATGAAGGAGGGATTAAACAATTCCCAGACAAGCAAAAGTTGAGGGAATTTGCCTCCCACAAACCACCTCTACAGGGTACGCTAGAGGGACTGTTCTAGATGGGAGCACTCCTAAGACTAAATAGATGTGACCAGAGAAAATGAAATCACAGCAAAGAAAACAAAACAACAAAATACTAACTAAAGGAAAAAATAAAATCAACTACCCACAAAAGCAGTCAAAGAAAACACAAAAGAGCACAGAATAAAACACGCAACATATGAAGAAGGGAGGAGGAGGAATAAGAAAGGAGAGAAACAAAGAATCATCAGACCGTGTTTATAATAGGTCAACAAGCAAGTTAAGTTAGACATTAAGATACTAAAGAAGCTAACCCTGAACCTTTGGTAACCACAAACTTAAAGCCTGCTATGGCAATAAGTACATATCTTTCAATAATCACCCTAAATGTAAATGGACTGAATGCACCAATCAAAAGACCAGAGTAATAGAATGGATAAAAAAGCAAGACCCATCTAGATACTGCTCACAAGAAACTCACCTCAAACCCAAAGACATGCACAGACTAAAAGTCAAGGGATGGAAAAAGATATTTCATGCAAACAACAGGGAGAAAAAAGCAAGTGTTGCACTACTAGTATCAGACAAAATAGACTTCAAAACAAAGAAATGAACAATAGATAAAGAGGGACATTACATAATGATAAAGGGCTTAGTCCAACAAAAGGATATAACCATTATAAATATATATGCACCCAACACAGGAGAACCAGCATATGTGAAACAAATACTAACAGAATTAAAGGACAAAATAGAATGCAATGCGTACATTTTAGGAGATTTCAACACTCCACTCACTCCAAAGGACAGATCCACCAGACAGAAAATAAGTAAGGACACAGCAGCACTGAACAACACACTAGAACAAATGGACCTAATAGACATCTGTAGAACTCTACATTGAAAAGCAGCAGGATACACATTCTTCTCAAGTACACATGGAACATTCTCCATAATAGACCACATAATAGGCAACAAAAAGAGCCTAAATAATTTAAAAAAGACTGAAATTCTATCAACCAACTTTTCAGACCACAAATGTTAAAACTAGAAATAAATTGTACAAAGAAAACAAAAAGGCTCACAAACGCATGGAGGCTTAACAACATCCTCATTAATAATCAATGGATCAATGACCAAATTAAAATGGAGATCCAGGAATATATAGAAACAGATGACAACAACAACATAAAGCCCCAACTTCTGTGGGATGCCACGAAAGCACTCTTAAGAGGAAAGTATATAGCAATCCAGGCATACTTAAAGAAGGAAGAACAATCCCAAATGAATAGTCTAACATCACAATTATAGAAATTCGAAAAAGAAGAAGAAATGTGACCCAAACTCAGCAGAAGGAGGGACATAATAAAAATCAGAGGAGAAATAAACAAAATTGAGAAGAAGAAAACAATAGAAAAATCAATAAAACCAAGAGCTGGTCCTTTGAGAAAATAAACAAAATAGATAAGCCTCTAGCCAAACTTACTATTATTTTTTTTTTGAGAGGGCATCTCTCATATTTATTTATCAAATGGTTGTTAACAACAATAAAATTCTGTATAGGGGGTCAATGCTCAATGCACAATCATTAATCCATCTCAAGCCTAATTCTCGTCAGTCTCCAATCTTCTGAAGCATAACGAACAAGTTCTTACATAGTGAACGAATTCTTACATAGTGAATAAGTTCTTACATGGTGAACAGTACAAGGGCATTCATCACAGAAACTTTCGGTTCTGATCACACATTATGAACTATAAACAATCAGGTCAAATATGAATATTCGTTTGATTTTTATACTTGATTTATATGTGGATTCCACATTTCTCCCTTTATTATTATTATTATTTTTATTTTTAATAAACTGCTGAAGTGGTAGGTAGATGCAAGATAAAGGTAGAAAACATAGTTTAGTGTTGTAAGAGAACAATTGTACATGATCAGGTGTGTGCCTGTAGACTATGTGCTAATCCAAGCTAGACAAGGGCAATAAAACATCCCTGGATGCAGAAGCTTTCTCTCAGCACGGAGGCGGGGGGTGAGGTTCTAAGCTTCACCACTGTTGTTCCCCAGTTTCTCACCTGATGGCCCCCCTGTGACTGTGCCTGTCTTAGGTTCTAGCCAAACTTATTAAGAGAAAAAGAGAATCAACACAAATCAACAGAATCAGAAATGAGAAAGGAAAAATCACTACAGACTCCACAGAAATAAAAACAATTATTAGAGACTACTATGGAAACCTATATGCTAACAAGCTGGAAAACCTAGAAGAAATGGACAACTTCCTAGAAAAATACAACCTTCCAAGACTGACCAAGGAAGAAACACAAAATTTAAACAAACCAATTACGAGCAAAGAAATCAAAGCAGTAATCAAAAAACTACCCAAGGACAAAACCACTGGGCCAGATGGATTTACCTCGGAATTTCAACAGACATACAGAGAAGACATAATATCCATTGTCCTTAAATTTTTCCAAAAAACAGAAGAGGAGGAAATACTCCCAACCTCATTCTATGAAGCCAACATCACCCTAACACCAAAACCAGGCAAAGAACCCACCAAAAAAGAAAATTACAGATCAATATCCCTGATGAACATAGATGCAAAAATAGTTGACAAAAAATTAGCAAACCGAATTCAAAAATGTATCAAGAGGATCATACACCACGACCAAGTAGGATTCATCCCAGGGATGCAAGGATGATACAACATTCAAAAATCCATCAACATCATCCACCCCATCAACAAAAAGAAGGACAAAAACCACATGATCATCTCCAGAGATGCTGAAAAAACATTCGACAAAATTCAACATCCATTCATCATAAAAACTCTCAGCAAAATGGGCATAAAGGGCAAGTACCATAACATAATAAAGGCAATGTATGATGAACCCACAGCCAACATCATACTGAACAGCAAGAAGCTGGAAACTTTTCCTCTGAGATCAGGAACAAGACAGGGATGCTCACTGTCCCCAATGTTATTCAACATAGTACTGGAGGTCCTAGCCATGGCAATTAGACAAAACAAAGAAATACAAGGATTCCAGATTGATAAAAAAGAAGTTAAACTATCACTATTTGCAGATGACATGATATTGTACATAAAAAACCCTAAAGAGTCCACTCCAAAACTACTAGAACTTATAACGGAATACAGCAAAGTTGCAGGATACAAAATTAACACACAGAAATCTGTGGCTTCCCTGTACACTAATAATGAACCAATAGAAAGAGAAATCAGGAAAACAATTCCATTCGAAATTGTGTCAAAAAGAATAAAATACCTCGGAATAAACCTAATCAAAGAAGTGAAAGACCTATACCCTGAAAACTGTAAGATACTCTTAAGAGAAATTAAAGAGGACACTAACAAAAGGAAACTCATCCCATGCTCTTGGCTAGGATGAATTAATATCATCAAAATGGCCATCCTGCCCAAAGCAATATACAGATTTGATGCAATCCCTATCAAATTACCAACAGCATTCTTCAAAGAATTGGAACAAATTTGTATGTAAACACCAAAGACTCCGAATAGCCAAAGCAATCCTGAGAAGGAAGAATAAAGTGGGGGGGATCTCATTCCCCAACTTCAAGCTCAACTACAAAGCCACAGTAATCAAGACAATTTGGTACTGGCACAAGAACAGAGCCACAGACCAGTGGAACAGAATAGAGAGTCCAAACATTAACCCAAACATATATGGTCAATTAATATATGATAAAGGAGCCATTGACATACAACAGGGAAATGGCTGTCTCTTCCACAGATGGTGCTGGCAAAACTGGATAGCTACATTTAAGAGAATAAAACTGGACCACTGTCTAACCCCGTACACAAAAATAAATTCGAAATTGATCAAAGAGTTGAATGTAAGTCATGAAACCATAAACCTCTTAGAAAAAAACATAGGCCAAAATCTCTTGGACACAAACATGAGTGACTTCTTCATGAACATATCTCCCTGGGCAAGAAAAACAAAAGCAAAAATGAACAAGTTGGACTACATCAAGTTGGAAAGCTTCTGTACATCAAAGGACACCATCAATAGAACCAAAAGGTACCCTACATATGGGAGAAAATATTCATAAATGACAGATCCAATAAAGGGTTGACATCCAAAATATATAAAGAGCTCATGCACCTCAACAAACAAAAGACAAATTATCCAATTAAAAAATGGGCAGAGGAGATGAGCAGACAGTTCTCCAAAGAAGAAATTCACATGGCCAACAGACACATGAAAAGATGCTCCACATCACTAGTTATCAGAGAAATGCAAATTAAAACCACAATGAGATATCCCCTCACACCAGTAAGGATGGCTAACATCCAAAAGACAAACAACAACAAATGTTGGCAAGCTTGTGGAGAAAGGTGAACCCTCTTACACTGCTTGGGGGGATGTAAATTAGTTCAACCATTGTGGAAAGCAGTATGGATGTTCTTCAAAATGCTCAAAATAGACATACCATTTGACCCAGGAATTCCACTTCTAGGAATTTACCCTAAGGATACAGTTTGAAAAAGACAGGTGCACCCCTATGTTTATCACAGCACTATTTACAATAGCAAAGAAATGGAAGCAACCCAAGTATCCATCAGTAGATGAATGGATAAAGAAGATGTGGTACATATACACACTGGAATATTATTCAGCCATAAGAAGAAAACAAACCCCACCATTTGCAACCACATGGATGGAGCTAGAGGGTATTATGCTCAGTGAAATAAGTCAAGCAGAGAAAGACAAATACCAAATGATCTCACTCATCTGTGGAGTATAAGAACAAAGAAAAACTGAAGGAACAAAACAGCAGCAGACTCACAGAACCCAAGAATGGACTAACAGTTACCAAAGGGAATGGGACTGAAGAGAATGGGAGAGAAGGGAGGGATAAGGGTGGGGAAGAAGAAAGGTGGTATTAAAATTAGCATGTATATTGTGGGGGGGGAGGAATGGTGAGGTCTGTGCAACACAGAAAAGACAAGTAGTGATTTTACAACATCTTACTATGCTGATGGACAGTGACTGTAATGAGGTTTGTTGGGGGGGACTTGGTGAAGGGGGCACCCTAGTAAACAAATATTCTTCATGTAATTGTAGATTAATGATAACAAAATTAAAAAAAAACGCAAGGGTCTCTTTTTTTTTGGAAAACATCCAAACATCTCTGTGTGCTGTTCTGCTCTCCTATGCATCCTAGTAAAGTGAGTGTCACTTCCTATGTATGTGGAACTCAGTACACAAACTCTAGAAAGTTGTATAAATTCTCATTGAATTTAGAGTATGGGTGTATGACTTAATAAGAAAGGTCATTTCCAAATTTTGTATATTAGTGTTCAAGCTTTTCTATTTTCCCATAATTTCTAACATTTAATGATTGTTTTTAATCTAAAATATTTATTTTATAACTGATAATAAAGATAATTCAGCTGTTCTTAGTAAATATTTTCCTATCTTCTCATTCCGTCCCAGTCCATCTCTATACCACAAGAAATCCTTACACACCATAAGTGGACCATAAAGTCTCCATGTCCAAGCTCTAACCACATCCTTCCAATAGCTGCCTGTGGCTGCCCCCTGGGTTAGGAGGGCACCCGTTCTAGCCTACACTCTACCTCAGAGGGCAGCCCCCAGAAGAGACGACAGGGCCTCTAGAAGTCCATTCCTGGACTATGGTCAAAAAATAGTGACAGGAGGTAATGGCCCCTGCATGAGCAGATTTCCTTGGCTCGTCAGCTGTCTCACTCCATGTGAAGGAGAAACTAGAGGAGGGTCAGAGCAAGCTCCTAGAATACGGAGGCCCCAGGTGGGGGGCACTAGTACCTGGGCACATAGAGATCCAGGAAATGAGCATTCCAGACAAAGACGATGAGCTGTATTGTACCTTTGGAGCTTGAATAGAGGCAGCTCTGGCAAGAAGTAGGGTGAGCTAGAGGTTATACACCCAGCAGGGAGCTGAAGCAAGGAGGAGTGGACACTTATAAGTTGGAATTCTTGCACTTTTTATTCTTCATGTTTATTCCTTTGGGCATTTTGTCTCCTTAGTGTTTAGCAATACATTTTCTTAGCTGTGCTCTAGAGGGCTGGATTATCTATACTTGTGTCAGAATGTTTAGAGGTAGATAACACTCCAACACATGAGATAAATAATCAAAGGGAAAAGGAAATTTAGGGGAAAAAATGGAACTGAGGACAGCAGGGCTCAGAGCACTTGAACTCTATACAAAACCTTGGAAATCCTGAGTTTTATTTAATTAAGAGACAATTTCACATATCTTATGTTAGCATTTTTTTCATATCGCTAAATTAATCTGACTAAATTAATGATACATCATATAATGTTCTAGATCAAAAGCTATACATGATTCTTTATTGCCCATTATCTCATATCTAAAATTTTATTAGCTCATTTAGTGTTTATTAATCATCTACTATGTATTAACTGTTATAGTAGGCATAGTGTATATAAAAACCAAACAGAAGAAACTTAGTTCTAACCTCTCACAGAATGCAGGAGAGATGACAAGTAATCAAGCTATAAAGAAAAAAAAAAATGAAGAATTGGAGAGAGAATGATGAAGAGAAAACTATTTCAGATTAAATGGTTACAGGTAATTACAGTTAAACCAGTACCTAACAAAGAAAAGGAGTCAATTATTTATTAAGAAAGAAAAATTCTGATCCAGTAAAGGTGACAGCAAGAACAAAGACCCTGAGGTCTCAAAATGTGTCTTTCATAGAATTGAAAGAAGGGTGGAGTAGAGCAATAAAGAGAGAAAATTGTTTCAGGACATTAAAGAGGAATCAAATCAGTGAGGACCTTTCAACAGTATTTAGGCATTTAATTTTTTTTTCTCACAACAAAAGATTGTCATTGAAGAATGACACTGGCATAATTGATTTTATATTTACAAAACCCATGTTGGCTGTTTTGTGAAGAGTGAATTGGAATGTATCAAGGATTGAGCCTATGAAAGGCTGGAGTAGTGAGAAACCATAGAATTTAGTTTTGTGCATAGTAGAAATAAGTTGGGCAAATTTGAAACATTCTGGTGACAGAATCTGACCAGTTATGTGAAACTTATGCAGCAAACCAGTTTCATGGATGCAAACATGGGAAGAATGAACAGCTGAGATTCTGCTGGAGAGACGACACAGACCATGAGAGTATTCACTGAGCAGTGGTTACGAACAGACCATGGAACCGAAGCAGGGAAGAAGGGGCAGGCAGGAAAGGGGAAGATATTAATGGATGAAAGGAAAAAGACTGAATAGCTTTGCAATTTGAAATTTGTGGAATAATTTATTGTGTTGATATGGATCTGTTAGGTCTTTCTGGTTGTAAACCAAAGAACTAGCCCTGACTCCCTTAAATGTCAGAGAAAAAAAACAAAAAAAATACTTTCCAAGCCCTGGAAAATGCAGAGCAGAAACTCACGGAAATTCTAGAAGAGGTCCATGAGATGGCTTGGTGAAAACACCTATAATCTCTAGTTGTCTTTGCTCATTTACATTTCCTCAGTTTCCAAGAGAAAGACATTTTTTGCTGACTTTTAAATATGTATTTATATTTCTATTCACTGATCATTCATCTTTATTCAGGAACAGACTGATATTCTAACTAGGTAAGTAACTTACCTAGTAGGCCATACCAGCTTGACCAAGAGAGCTGGAGACATGGGAGATTGTGCTCAGAAAGTGGAACATTAGAAACTGTAATTTCAGAAATAGTGTGATTTCTGGTGCTATCAAGGAGTGATAAAAAGTAGTCACTCAGTACTGCAGGGAAGTCCTAATCAAGAAATAAAGACCACTCATTACCTATCAAAGAAAGAAAGAAAGAAGCAAAGAATGTTTCGAAGCTGGGGTGCAGGAAGAATCGAAGTAGCAATAATCAAAATGGAGATTGTCTATCAGAAGAGCTAACTGCATTATGGCATGGAAAGAACAGACAAGGAATTAAATGGGTTCAAATGTTAAATAAGGAGCAATATATTTTATGTGGAGCAATGGAAACAAATAAGGGGAAATCGGACTGTATGCCACAGGTCTCAGCCTTAAGGGCACTAGTTCCAATAACCTATTGTTCCTTTTATCCCTCCAGATCTCTGCACTATCCTTTGTAGTTCTTCTGTACCCTCCCTTACTTTCGTTATTAGTTCTTGGTTAAATGAACCCTTCTTGAATTATTCCAATCTGAGTGTGCCATTGGTTTCCTGTTAGGACCCTATATGATACGTACACGTTAACTAAGCTAAAACATTTTGTCTGATTTTTCTTTTTTATGTTATGGCTAGTAATAATGAAAAAATTTTGAATAATTACTCATAACCAAGCACTATGTACATATTACATAATAATAGGTATTATATTACTTAATATTTTAATAATTTTGCAAGGTAGGTTGTGCTATCTCCACATTATATGTGAGACTCAGAGATGTTATACAGTCAGTCAGTTGTCAAGCCAGTCTAGCTTCAGTACTTGTACCTCTTAAGTACAAGTATTGTACTGACTCCTACAAGGGAACACCAGGATGTGCATGCCTTATCTCTATCCTTAGAGAAAGGAGATTCTATTTGGTAAAATAATAATTAAAGAATTAATATATGGTGTGTGTGTGTGTGTGTAGAGACACACACACACACACACCATATAATAAGATTTATGACTAAGGCGATGAGTGATACATTTCTTGGGTAGAAATAAATGCTGTAGGAGTTTTAAAAGTTTACATTCACATAGCCTGAGGAAGACCAAAGAAGAAAATGGCACATACTCTAAATAGTTGTTGTTATTTTCTTTATCTGGATAGAGTTCTATTTTCATTCTTTGTACATGTAAATTCACTAAAATATTTGAAACATTTAATTATAAAGAAAACGTGTGTATCCTTCAGACAATAAATTTATTAATTTATTTATGGAAGAAATCCACTTGAAAACTTTACTGAAGTCCATTGAGATAGATCATAACTTTTGAGTAGTTGGCTTGATGAAAGTAACATTTATTTGAGTAGGTATATAGAGTGGAAAATTAAAGCCATTAAATCTCTGCACACAGATAAATACAGAAGAAAACACCTCAGTAAATTCAAAACATGAAGACCCAAGCTGTTATATTTACATTCCATTTCCACTTCACTTTACCTTACTGCTCATGCTTATTATTTCACGGTGTTCATCCAGCCCATTACCTATTCCCTCTAGTTCTTAGGTCAATAGAATGGCATTTCCCCTTTAGAGCATTACTACCTCATACCCTATAATTGGCTAGTGGAATTAGAGAGATTGTGGTTATGGCAACAGAAAATCCCTTCTTCAGCAGAATGCAGAATTACCATGGTGTGATGTACTTTTACCCATTCAGGCATATTCAGGCTTATAGAGTTTTTTCTTTCATTTAAAAAAAAATGAAATGTTTGCTTTAAATTGGGCTTGCTAAAAACTATTAGAAAGAGATATTTACAACTTGGAGGAATTCCAGGCATTATGAATCCATACACTCTTATTTTAAAAGAATCCTTAGACATCATTTACAATTCACAGGACATAAGGGAAGTTGCTATCTGCCAGAGTCATGTTGATGTAACTCACAATACCCGTCAGGACAGAAAATTAGGGAAGAAATAGTCTTTGAGTTTTGAATCTTCATTTTATTTTTAAAGATACAAATATATTTCTGTTAAATAGCCTATTTATGATTTGGCATTTCTGTGATCAAGAAATTACAGTGAGAATGGAAGTTGGCTTCTTTATTTCAGGGAAAATTTTTTATCTTTTCTGATGAAAACATAACTTGCAAACTAATTGAAAATCTTACCATCCCCAAAGTATATCTCTCAGGAGCAGAAGCCCAGGCACATAAGTCCTTCCTTGGTGTTCTTGTCAACAGTGACTGTTCACTGCTGGCTATGTTGGACTTTTCCATTCAGTGCCATCAAACACAGCTGAAGTGTAGGAGCTGAAAATGAAGGAAGTTTGTTGGATGGAGGGAAGCCACTGACATAATCTAATTCACATTAAACCAGACACCAATAAAAAAAATTGCTTTAGTACTTATATAAACTGGAGAGCTCATGCAGGCTTCTTTTTCTATTTTATGTTCAGTTTTTCAAGAGTTAATTCTCTTGGTTACTTCTCTTGGTTACTGTGACTCTGTAGAATGAAAATAGAAATTCTTAGGTTTTATGATATGTGTTTGCATGCCTGTGCATGCTGCACAGGTGTGAGAGGGAAAGAGAAAGAGGAAGGGAAGGAAAAAGGGAGGGAAGAAGGAAGAGAGGGGAGAAGATTGCAAAATGACAGTTGAAACTGGTTGTTCTTGTTGGATACTTAGCACCCTTCACAACACTTCCCCAACACCAAACTGACTCTATGAAGTCTAACCATAATGGGGAAGCTTTCTTGTATTTAGATTACTCCAAGTACAGCTTTCATTTCATTCTGAGATCTTTTTAATTTGGCCTTTTTCTAGGACAGTAGCATCTGTTAAAGCTATAAACATGAGAGAGGAACTGTTCATTAATCAGGACAAATCGATTAGTTAATGAGGCTAAAAGAACTGAGAATTGAGACACCAAGAACACCACAGCATATAGGAAAACTAGGGGTGGTCTAGATCACAAAGGAGTTAATAATCAAAGTTGAACTCTAGAAATTCATTCTTTGGTGAGGCTGGAGACTGGATTCAAATTCTACCTGATTTCTTACTAACATGAGGATCTCCTTTAGGCAAGTTTAATCGATAAGGACCTCAGTTTATTCATCTCTGTAAAGAGGAGTATCTTCTACATTAGGAACAAGAAGAACTGAGCTTGCACACTGAGCCTTCCCTGTTTCTCACCCACATGTCCAATGGGCCCAGGGGATCCTCAGAATACTTCTCAACATGATGAGCTAGAAGTAACTGTCAGTTGATTAGAGCTGGTGTAAGAGGTGAAACCAATTCACCATTGAGGTCCTGAATGAGCTTTGACATCCAAATATATGAATTCATGCTGTGTGCCACATGTATGGCAGAAAAACAGAAAGAGAAAAAAAAAGGTCTTAAATAGCACTTTATGGGTAACAAACTGCTTTGGTTTAAACCTACCTCAAACTAACCAGTTTTTCAGTTTTCACTCTGCATCAAAATTGCATGGGAACATTTTTAAAAATAACAATGCCATGTCTATCCTCAGAGATTCTGACTTCAGTTGTCCTGGGGTGCGGCCTGAGTACCACTTCTTTTTAAAGCATCTTTAATGAATCTAATGTGCAGACAGGGCTGATTACCATTGAGCTGACTGTCAGAAGAGCAGCAGTAGTGAATACTACTACTCTCAGATAAGCATAACAAGCAGCAGAAAGAGAGGGAAACACCAGTGTGCTGCGTTATGTCTCCACATAGAAGTCAGGGATTTCGCTGGGCTTTGAGGATTAGGCAGGGTCTGAATAAATGTTAAGGAAAGGGGAGAGAAAATTTCAGGTTGAGGAAGCAGAAGAGCTAAAAAGCTCAGACATGAACAACATTGTCATGAGTAGAGAAGAACAAAGGGGACTCAGCCATGTTGGGATCATGAGAAATCATACTGGCTAAGTATAGGGAGCTGCTGAGGTCAGCCGGCTTTTCTATTTTCAAGTGTTTCTTAAGTTTTTCTCTGCACCTGTAATAGTCTTATTACAAAAGCATTCTAAGTTTTAGTGACTGAATAAGTAACCAATTGACTACTTATGAAAACAAAATAATTCAAGTTTTGCTTGAATCTGACCAACAAAGCAGCGAAGCCCTTAACCTAACAGGAAAAGCCAGTAACTGAAAACTCTGCCCATTCTTCTTGAACTCCACACAGTGGAAAATCATGTTATTTAGCATTAATGTTTGAGAAAATCCCCACTATAAGGGTTACAGTTTCTCTTTTTAACAATATTAAATTCACCAGGGCAGGAAATGAAATAGTTTTATGTATCATCATGTCATCATAAAGTACCTGACATAGAGCTTTATAGAATGTGAGTACAGAAGTGCCCTCTTATCCATGGTTTTGCTTTCCTTTGTTTTAATTACCTGAGGTCAAGTTCAGTCCAGGGGCAGGTGATCTTCCTGACACTGTCATATCAGAAGGTCTATCATCAGAGGGTCAATAATAGCCTAATGCTGTGTCACAATACCTACATCATTCACCTCACTTCATCTCATCACATCACATAGGTATTTTATCATCTCATATCACCACAAGAAGATGGGTGAGTACAGTACAATATTTGGAGAGAAAGAGAGAACACATTTACATAACTTTCATTACAGTGTATTGTCATAATTGTGCTATTTTTTTGTTATTGTCATTAATCTCTTACTGTGGCTGATTTATCACTGGTACATATGTAGAAGGAAAAATGTAGTATACATGGGGGTTGGTACTATCCACAGTTTCTGGCATCCTCAAGGGGTCTTGGAACATATCTCCCATGGATAAGGGAGGGCCACTCTATTCAGTTCATGTCTGAAATTAATCAAACATAGCCAATTTATTGCCTCTCTCTTTCATTTTCCAATTATTGCTCTTTCGTTTTCTTGCATTTGAGTTCTTATAGTCTTCCTCTTCATTAAGGCCTTTTTATGTTCTGTTTTCTTGGCACATCGGTCCAGAAAACCTTCCACTGTAGGGTGCATTTCTAAAGTTATATGCAAGATAATGGAAGCTCTTAAATAACTTGAGAACAAATTCACTTAACATGAGGTAAAGGTTAATAGATATAACCAGACCATTACAAAGCTTTACATGCAATTTCTTTGCTATTTAGCTTTGAATTTTGTGGGCAGCTAAAAATAACCCAGCAATACCTGTGTTATTAAGTGATACTTTTTATTATAGACTGTAGGCTATACTGTGTTTCTGCTAAGCAGTTGCTTTAATTTATCTTGTACATTTGAATGATTTAAAGTTAGCACCATTTTTCTGTGATTAGCAAAATAATAATAATAATTTATGAATTGTAAAACTCGTCCTCTGACTCTGTCATTGATTGGTCATTATTTTTAGTCTTGGCCTTTCCACTTCCACTAACTGATCAACAAATAAGAGGCTGCATAAAATAAAATAATAATAATAATAATGTAATATTTCAACAAAGAATCAACACCGTGCATAATCATAGAGGAATTATTTCTCAAGCATTTTCTCCCTTTTATAGATGATCTTGTAATCATACATTTTTCTACAACCTATACAAATTTATAAAAATCCCAGTGTCAATGAGTGTCTTCAACATTTTATTTTCTAAAAACACATGCTTATAAGCCATCAACAGAGGGTATTTCAAAAGTTTTGGGTTTAGATAAGAATCGGGATCAGAATTGGCTCAGAGAGATGGTGTCAGCTATTAGTCTAACTTAAAGAAGTCACATTCCAAAGATAGGGGTTTGGTTGAAGTTTCAATGTGAGTAGAGCCCACTCAAATCAGGGACTCCCCAGTACTACCTAGGCTGAAATTTTCCACTTTTCATCCATATTCCCCTTAGATTTCATTTTTAATTCATCTATAATCTTACCACCTCAAATAACAAATTCTTATTTTGTTATATATTTTAATATTATTTTATTAAAGTGTTTTAATATGTGAATTCTTTTCTTAATAATATATATACACACACATGTATGTATATCATATACATGCAATCATCATACATACATATTTCCTTGTGAACTTAAGAAAAACTTTTAACATATCAGTATTGCTAGAGTTTTAGAATGTCCAGTTCAACTATATATCTGAATCTTCTTCTATTACATTCCTAAAGGCATTGTCCAGGTCAGCCTTGAATATTCACAGTGATAATTCACCACTATGGAAATCTTTATATATCTCTATCATATTGAAATTTCTCCCCTACATTGTATTATAATTTCTGCTTATGGTTCTTTAGTCTTTGATGACACAAAAATTGAATCTAATGTGTCTTCTACATATTGCTAGTGCATATGCCAGTCCTATTTCTTGTAGTAATTCCTCTTAACAACACAGCTTCTAAATCAGTCTCTCATCAAGAAACTTTCTCAATCATATTACATGGAGAACCATTATATACCTAATTACAGAAATATATATGTGTGTGTATATATATATATGTATATATTATATATATATATATATATATATTATATATATATATATATATTAGTAGATTCAGTAAAGCCAAGTATTAACTTGCCATTTTTGGTTTTGGTTTTATTTGATTACTGTAGATCTGTATAAAACTTTATCATGAATAAAATCACAAGGTTGCTAGTCAATTGAACAGACACTATTCATTGTTCACCACTACTCATGTTCACCACAACTATGGTTTATTCTTAAGAGATAAATTCCTAATGTGCTCTGGTGTCTAGCCTTAGGGAAGATACCTCTATTTTAAGCTCAATCCATGTCAATTTTGATGAGTTTTCCTTGCCATAATTGAAGGAGTGGACATGTGACCCAGGTGTACTCAGTGAGATGTACAGGAAAGTTTGTTAGGAGAGGATAGAAAAAGAGGCTTCTGAAAAACATGTTCCTGCAAATAAAAATAAAACACATAAAGGAACCACTTTTCTCCTATGGAAAGTCCTCTTGACTGCACCTGGAAATAGGGTAGCCTACTTGCAAGCATGAGGCGCATCAACCAGAGGACAGGCAGAGGTCAAAAGTTGATGAAGCAGTTCTTTCTGTTTATTTTAAAATTTGAGGTGGTATAATTTAAATAAAGCAAAAATACAGGTGCAAAAACCTATGAACTTTGACAACTTTAAGTCACATGAAAACTCCACAGCCAAGATGAGATCAGTTTCATCACTCAAAACAACTCTCTCATGCATCTTTGCAGTCGGTCACTTTCTTCCAGCCCAGCCTTGCTGACCACTGCTTTCTGTCATAGTTTTGCCTTTTCAGGAATGTCATATAAACAGAATCATGGAGTTCATAGTCTTTAACTATGGCTTTTTCACTCAGCATGATGGATTTTAGATTCTTCTAGGTTATAACACTAGCTTGTTCCTATGCAGGTGCAACAGGAACATTGATTCTTGCATTATTCAACCATAGAATTAACCAAATTGAAAGCTATCCTACTCTGGGACATGTTGATAAGTGAGATCATTGTTACCTTTAAGCTATTCTTGTATTTGTTGGACAAATCATTATAACTGATATACCAGATTATTCTATCCTATTATTAATGTCATCAAACATACAGTTCAAATGTAAGATGATTCATACCTGCTGGGCATTTCACCTAAAGTGGGTTCATTCAGAGCAAGTTTGCCTAAAAACACTGTCTATAGCACATTCACTTAAATTCTATCTTGTTAAATTGGGCACACCACAGTGGCTGTAAACACATTTTTGTTCTAATTTTGTCATTTAATATGTGGGCTATTTTGCTGTGCTTATGCTGTTACAAACTAAGTGAATCTGCCTTCTATTAGGTAATCCAGCATAAAGATATAACAAAAGTTATATTTATTGAAATGCAGTAATATTATCTTTTATTATATTTTTCCTTTCTTCTTTATATAATTTATCTACCCTTTTCAATAGGGATGAGCATGTTATTCCCATTGCTTCTAGATTTCTCTGAATCTTTTTTCTATTTGAAATGTTTGTCCTTAATGTAGGGAACTGATCTAAATTAATTCTTCCCTTTACTGATGTTCAGTTATTTCAACAAAATGTATTAATGATGGCACCTTTCTAGGAAAGAGTCATATTAATCCAGAAACATAAGAGGTAACATTCATTCAACATCTATTAAATTGTTTATACTCTGATAAATATTTTACTTGTATCTTCTCATTTATTCTTCACAATTATTATCTCAACTTTATAGATTAGAGAACTAAATTTAAATCTTGTAGCACTCACAGTAACATGTCCCAGATTAAGCTTTCTACAACCAAATTTGTAAAATGTCACAAAAATAATGTAAAGCAATATATTCCCCTTTTAAAGGGTGTTTCTTTTGGCTGTAAGGGTTAGGGTTTCATTTCATTTCACTATTTTCTCAATATTGTTAAAAATAAAATGGCAATCTTCTATAGTAAAACCCAATGGCTGCACTAAGTATAAGTGCATCCATATGGTTTCTGTGTCTGTTTTATATTTTGAAAATTGCTCCAGCTAAAAGAAGTCATAGCAGCAATGTAACCTATTGTCAATACATACGGGGATCCCTTAGAATCCAGCAATAGTCTTCAATAAACTGCATCCCTTATGGCTCACCTGATACACAGGTATATATCTCAATAGAAACAATGATTATATAAATGTGTCCTGTCACTTGTTTGCCCTCAAAAGGGGTTCATCAAGGCATGAAATTATACACTGAAAGCACAGATACAAAACTAAAAGAGTCTTCTGCAAGTACTTTATAAACTTTATTTTCAACACGTTAAAACTATCATGAGGTGATTTTCTAAATCACTCATGAGTGTTTAAACAACAGCATAAATGCCTTTTCTGAGTAAGTCATAAAATATGTTACCCTAGAGTGTTTGCTAGTATCTCTACTCAATGCCTTTTTTTTCTCCTAATTTGCTTTTATAGTCAATGAGTGTATTTAGTCATGTTTCCATTAATCATCTCCAGGGAAACAGCCTACAAAGGTTACGATGTTGTATTTTAGGATGTCAGACCTGGTGTTTTCTTGAATACAAAAATGCCCTAGACAATTAGCCATAACAATTCTAAAGCTGATGCTTGGAAGCCTTCTTTCAGTTTAGGAAAGAACGCTGGAAAGTTAAAAGGAGGGCCATAAAATAGGGAAATGTTCCTATTGGAGTTATGCTGAGACAGTGTATAAATGTGTGTAATGAATATGCAAAAAGGTCTCTTCATGAAGTAATTGCTTTTGCCCTAGGCACCAATGTCTTCACAGTAATAATATCAGATTCCCCAGCAGCTTGCTGTGCAGGGCTGCAATAAACAAAGGGAGCCCATCAGGGGCAAAGGCTATCTACTTACTGTGTTATAATAGATGTTCGGTTTCCCTCAATCAACTTAAGTAGACATGACACTCAACGAAGAGGTATGCATAGTATAAAACACTGTCTGCAGAGGATTTGAAAATGCATGTTTTGGGAATCTCATTCTATTTCAAATCCCAGCTCTGTCACTTACATCCATGTAATCTTGGCCAATTCCCCAGTTTCTCTGTGCCAAAGTTTCCTTACCTTATAAATATAAACAGCACCCAGTTTATAGGGTTGTTCAAAGGACTATATAGAGTATTTCATGTAAAGTGCAAAGAATAGTGTATGGTATATTGTAGTCTCTCAGTTAATGGTAGCCGCCCTCATCATTGTCATGTATGTGAATTATAGATCAACTTTAGGCCTCATTTAAAGCCTTTTTTTTTATCCTTTACCTACCAGCATTCATCTCATCATTTGGATTCTGCAAATGCCAAAATACCTTAATGTTAAAAATAACCACTGTTATAAACACAAAGTGCGAGGGTTATTTTGTTTGATTTCTTTCTTGCCCACAGGGGTAATGAGTGAAAATTCTATGATCTGATGATTAGTCAAAAGAAAGATCAGGTCCCTAATATCTAGATTTATAATATTAGACTTTACAGTAATTGAATCAACTTTTTAATACACCTCTAGAGGCCTGAGCTACTCAGTTTTGCATAGCTTATTCAGGATTATGTTCCCACCCCACTACAGAATTTCCTTTTGTATCCCAAGCACATTTTTTTGTTTTTTATTGTTCCTGGCTGTTTTTTTTCTCCTTGATGGTGAACTTGTTGAAGGAAGGAGATTAATTTTTAGAAGGAGGCAAAATTCATTGTGGATTAAATGAAAGTTTCTGTGGCCAGGATTCTCACGTGGCCCTGGTTGGCTAGCTTACTACCCAACTGTGAGCAATACGTCATTATTGACTCTATAAAAAGAGCCTTGCCCAGTGCCCTGGGTAACACAGTGGCACAGCTGCAAGGCTGCAGGAGACCAAAGACAAGGCTGGAGTGATGGCAGTGCCATGGACAGAGGCCGGCTGTGTGAGCAGAGAGGCCCAGAGGCAGAGACTGGCTTGCTGCATACAGACTCACTCTGAGTGGACAGGATTGTAGTGACTGACTCATCATGGCAGAAATAAAGTTGGGTATAACCCTTTCACCTGAAGAATATTCTACTGTCATTTCTTTGGTCACATGGAATCCATATGAACTTGCCCGGGGCTGAATCTCATCGGCAAGACACAAGGCCTTCTATAAAACTGCATTATCTATCACTCTAATTCAGGTTCAGTTAGTGAAAGTATGAATCTCCTTTCAAGTGTATTCCTCACCTATCTCAGCTAAGTCCCCTCCTGAAATGCCCCCTGTCACCATTGTTCCCTTCTCCTTGACAAACAATTTAAAAAGTCTCAGGAAAGAGCTCTTTGGATTGTGTTGTTCATGGCAGAGTCAGCATTGCTAATTCTTCCTGTGTGTTCTCAGAATGTGGCTGGCCTCCAAAGCCAGAAATGCAAAATTTCTGTAGGTTCCTACATGATCTAATTTAAGGCAATTGAAGTAATTTTATTTTATATCATTAAGAGGTCTTTTTAACTCTTTTAGTTGAAATAGTCCCTAAAATTATTTGCATAGTCAGTAATAGGTAAATTATGATCAGTTAATGGTATTATAAACATGTGGTTATGTAACCTCTAAACCTAAAGATCTATCATAAATAAATAAGGCACATTTCAAACTCTTTGAGAACAAATTACATGCTCCCAGTCTCCCTTAAGAAACAGCTGTACTGAATCTGGTGGACTGAAGGCCAACTATACTTGACCATAACAGTTAGCGTAAATGAGCATCCATGACTCTCACTAAAATTTATGAGGATAAACTTTCCTTGGACATAATGGTTCCTGCTTTTTTGTTATCTCACATCATGTATATTGGCATCCACAAAGCACTTTAATGTGTTCAGGGCCTGCATGTAGAACCTTGATAACATCTTGTTCCTAAAGCTTCTCTGGGTTGTATGATATTTTCTGTGATATATTGAAAACAAATTTCCATGAAACTTAAAATGAGAAGTTTTCTTGCTAGCTGGAGATAATGTAAGGAATCAGTCTGATTAAAACCCAACATTAGAAAATCCTTGTGTGTCTTCACAGATATTTATAGCAGATGCCAGTTGCTAAAGTCTAATTAGTTTTATTGAGCAGAAATACTAAATAGGATTTTTTTTCAGATAGTGGGGATAAAGTGAGGGTTCGTATGGCCAGAATTCTCACCTGAACCTGATGTAACTGGCTTGCTGCTAGACTACTGCTTCCACACACTAGGCAATAAACTATTATTGAATGAGTTACTATATAAAGAGCTGTCCAGTTCTGTGGGTAGAGGCAGAGATGGAGGAGGATTACAGACCTGCAGACTGTTGAATGCAGATGTAATTCTAATGCTCAACCTGTCCCAGGGAGAACAAGCTGGGTAAAAAAAACCCTTTCACCCCAAGAACATTCTATTGTCACTCCTCAGTCTCACTGAATCTATAGTGAACTTGCCCGAGGCTGAAATCTATTGGCAATACAATCAGACTATCTGAGGTTTGATATGTACCTAGCTCTGGGAGGTTTGCATGGAAAGAACATCTTTGCATACAGCTTCAAGAGATGCACAGGGGATCTACTAGCCGCAATAGCAGTATACTCTCCATGAATTGTCCCTACTTAGAAATTGCCAGATGGAACCTCAGGAGATTGGCTAGATCACTTGATAGTCTACAGGTGGAAATGAGATCAAATTATATAGGAACAAGTGGAAGTTACTCAGATTATTAAAAATATTAGGAATAATATTGACTTGGTCAGATAATTTAATATTTGGTCATTATGAAATTAATTTTTCTAAAGAATTTTCTGATGAGAAGAAGTAACTGATTAACTCAAAGCATATCAAATGGGTCAATACTTCATTAGTCAATTGTATCTTATTTAATGATCTGATTTTATTTATGCATTTTAGGCTACTTTCAACCCTATTTAATGTAAGTAAATGAATGAATGGTTACTTAACAAACTCAGTACTTAATTAGTTGATTTACAATACTTTTCCAACAAGCATCTTGCAAAACTATTCCCTTATTGCAGAGGAATGACCTAAATTGTCTTATCTGAGAAATAAACCTTTGTGGATGCTTGGTTGGGAGTTCAATATTACACCACTCACTGAATAAGATCAGCCATAGGATATATCTTGTTCTGACTAGTTCTGGACAAACCTGTTACTTTTGGTAAAATTATACTACAAAAAGCCATAAATCAGACAGGGACCATGGGTTTAGACAGAAGAGGGTGAGGGCCCCAGAAAAGGCAAGGCAAGTGAGAGGATTAAAGATGGCAGCATGAGAGGTGAGAGAGAGGCTTCCTCCTAAAACCACATATAATATGAAAATGTAATTAATACAACTAATCCTGAAAGAGCAACAGGAAAGAGGACTGTGCCAGAGTGCATACACCTGGAGAAAAGAATAAACCTCAAGGAACAAGGTAACGTACCAAAGCCATTGGGCAGCAGGACCAAAGCCCTTCTCCCACCCCAGCTCACTGGCTAGAGGAAGAGAAATGGAGCAGGAAGGGAGTGGAGGCAAGGGACTGATGAATACCTAACTCAGGAGATCTGCTCTGGGAGCACAAACCTACATTTCATGATGCTTGCATGGTACTCTTGTGCTTAAGGGGTTGGAAAGCTAAGACAGGCAGAATTCCTGGAGAGACTGAGATCTCAGCCACTTGTGGAAAGCAGGGATGCATATCTGGCTGCTCTGGGACAAAAGATAGGTGGGCAGTCTGAGAGACTTCCTATCAGCAAGAGGGCTATTAAAGGAGCAAGGATTGCACAGAACTTACTGCTCAGGAGAAATGACAGGTAGAAAAAATTGTCAGGATGCACTCTGCCCAGCAGGTTGGGAGCTTTCACGGTGTTTAGGTGCTCCAACTCCCTGCCTGGCTACACAACTCCAAGGACCCCCCTCCATGATATGGTGCCTATTGCACCTTTCTCCCGGCTAGCCCCACCTGGCTCACAGATGGGCAAACCCTACCCTGGTGTTAGACCAGCCAGAGGGAAGATCTATCTACAGCACCTACAAATGCAAAGCACAGAGACTTACATCTGTGTGCTTAACACACTGGTTTAGGCAATGGAGACAGACATAGAAGCTGGGAAGCAGGAAACAGCTCTTTCCTCCCTGCAGGCACCAATACCATTCCCCTGAGAACATGGATATTGCTTCAGGGGTTGAACAGCTCCAGAGAGTAGAGCTTCTGGACAATAGAGGGTGCCATATACAAACATGAAACACCAAAGGAACCTGGTTCAGAGTAAAATTAATATAACTCCTGAGAAAGATGACATGGACCTCATAACTCTTCCTGAAAGGCAGTTCAAAATAAAAGTCATTAACATGCTAATGGAGGTACAGAAAGATATTCAAGAACTCAGGAATGAATTCTGGTTGGAGATCAAATCATTGAAGAGCACAATGGAGGGAATTAAAAGCAGATTGGATATGGTGGAGGAGATGATAGATGAAATAGAAACTAGAGAAGAGGAATACAAAGAAGCTGAGGCACAGAGAGCAAAAAGAATAGCCAAGAATGAAAGAATATTGAGAGAATTGTGTGACCAATCTAAATGGAACAATATTCTCATTATAAGGGTACCAGAAGAAGAAGAGAGAGAGAAAGGGATAGAAACTTTCTTTGAGGAGGTAATGGCTGAAAACTTACCCAAACTGGGGAAGGAAAAAGACTCTCAGGCTGTGGAGGTGCACAGATCTCTCAACACAAGGGACCCAAGGAAGACAACACAAACATAGATAGTAATTAAAATGGCAAGGATCAAGGATAAGGACAGACTATTAAAAGCAGCCAGAGAAAGAAATAAGATCATATACAAAGGAAAGCCCATCAGGCTATCATCAGACTTTTCAGCACAAACCTTACAGGCCAGAAGGGAGTGGCATGATATATTTAATGCAATGAAGCAGAAAGGCCTAGAACCAAGATTACTATATCCAGCAAGATTATTATTTAAATTTGAAGGAAGGATTAAACAATTACCAGAAAAGCAAAAGCTGAGAGAATTTACTTCCCACAAACTGTCTCTACAGTGTATTTTGGAGGGACTGCTATAGATGGAAGTATTCCTAAGGTTTAATAGCTGTCACCAGAGGTAATAAAACCACAATAAAGAAAGTAGAAGAGCTAAGTGCCAAGGAAATGTAAAATTAAATTAACTATTCCCAAAGTCAAAAAGGGATAGACAAAGAGTACAGAATATGATACCTAAAATATAAAGAATGGAGGAGGAAGAAAAAGGAGGAGAAAAAAAAAGAACCTTTAGATAGTGCTTGTAATGGCATATTAAGTGAGTTAAGTTTGACTCTTAGATAGTAAGGAATCTAGGCTTGAACCTTTGGTAACCACAAATCTAAAGCCTGCAACGGCAGTAAGGACATGCATATAGATAATCACCCTAAATGTAAATGGACTGAATGTACCAATCAAAGGACAAAGAGTCATTGAATGGATTAGAACACAAGACCCATCTATATGCTACCTTCAAGAGACTCACTTTAACCCCAAAGACACAGATTAACAGTGAAGGGATGGAAAAGATATTCCATGCAATGAATAGAGAGAAAAAAGCAGGAGCTGAAGTACTTGTATCAGATAAAGTAGACTTCAAAACAAAAAAAGTCAGAAGAGACAAAGAAGTACATTACATAATAATAAATGGGTCAAACCAACAAGAAGATATAACCATTATAAATATCTCTGCATCCAACACAGGAGCACTTACATATGTGAAACAAATACTAACAGAATTAAAAGGGGAAATAGAGTGCAATGCATTTATTTTAGCAGACTTTAACACTCAACTCACTCTGAAGGACAGATCAACCAGACAGAAAATAAGTAAGGAGATAGAGGCACTGAACAACATATTAGAACAGATGGGCCTAACAGACATCTACAGAACTCTACACCCAAAAGCAGCAGAATACACATTCATCTTGAGTACACATGGAACATTTTCAAAAATAGATCATATACTAGGCAACAAAAAGAGCCTCAGTAAATTAAAAAAGATTGAAATTGTACAAACCAGTTTCTCCCCAACTTCAAGCTCTACTACAAAGCCACAGTAATCAAGACAATTTGGTACTGGCACAAGAACAGACGCATAGACCAAAGGAACAGGCTAGAGAGCCCTGATATAAACCCAACCATATGTGGTCAATTAATGTATGATAAAGGAGCCATGGACATATAATGGAGAAATGACAGCTGCTTCAACAACTGGTGTTGGCAAAACTGGACAGGTGCATGCAAGAGAATGAAACTGGATTATTGTTTAACCCCATACACAAAAGTAAACCCCAAATGGATCAAAGACCTGAATGTAAGTCATGAAACCATAAAAGCCTCAGAAAACAACATAGGCAAAACCTTCTGAATATAAGCATGAGCAACTTCTTCCTAAACACATCTCCTCAAACAAGGTAAACAAAAGCAAATATTAACTCATGGGACTACATCAAACTAAAAAGTTTCTGTATGGCAAAGGACACCATCAACAAAACAAAAAAGCATCCTACAGTGTGAGAGAATATATTTGTAAATGACATACCTGACAAGGGGTTAACATCCAAAATATATAAAGAACTTAAACACCTTAACACCCAAAAATCAAGTAGCCCAATTAATAAATGAGCAGAAGATATGAAGAGATAGTTCTCCAACAAGAAATTCAGATGGCCAACAGATACATGAAAAGATGTTCCACATCACTAATCATCAGGAAAATGCAAATTAAAACTACATTGAGATATCACCTCACACCAGTAAGGATGGCCAGCATCGAAAAGACTAAGAACAACAAATGCTAGCAAGGATGTGAAGATAGGGGAATCCTCCTACACTGCTGGTGGGAATGTAAGCTAGTTTAACCATTGTGGAAAGCAATATGGAGGTTCCTCAAAAAACTAAATATAGAAATACCATTTGACCCAGGAATCCCATTCCTTGGAATTTACCCAAGGAATACAACTTCTCAGATTTAAAAAGACATATGCAACCCCTATGTTTCTCACAGCACTTTTTACAATAGCCAAGATATGGAAGCAACCTAAGTGTCCATCAGTAGATGAATGGATAAAGAAGTTGTGGTACATATACACAATGGAATACTATTCAGCTGTAAGAAAGAAACAAATCCTACCATTTGCAACAACATGGATGGAGCTGGAGGATATTATGCTCAGTGAAATAAGCCAGGTGGAGAAAAACAAGTGCCAAATGATTTCCCTCATTTGTGGAGTATAACAACGAAGTAAAACTGAAGGAACAAAATAGCAACAGACTCAGAGACTCCAAGAAGGAACTAGTGGCTACCAAAGGGGAGGGTGGGTGGGGACCAAGGGAGAAGGTGATTGAGGGATATTATCTTTAGTACACATGGTGTTGGGGATAACGGGGAGAACAGTGTACCACAGAGAAGGCAAAAAATAAATCTGGTGCATCTTACTACACTGATGGACAGTGACTGCATTGGGATATGGTTCGGGACTTGATCATTTGGGTAAATGTAGTAACTCCATTGTTTTTTCATGTGAAACCTTCATAAAAGTGTATATCAATAATACCTTAATAAAAATTTGAAAAAATTGAAGAGAAGAAAAGGTAAGGCAAGGTAGGTACAGTCAGAGCAGTGTAACAACATGCAAGGAGACCCCCTCCCAAAACTCTGGGTTAAACATTAAGCTCTTGAGTTGTTCTTCAGTGAGATCAGTTAACATTCCCCAGATAAAGGAAAGAACCTCATCATAGCCCATGTTTTTTATTATGCTAATCATTTGTAATCATGTGTAAGACACACTTCAGCATGCTAAAAGGCCCAGACCTATGTGCTGTTTTTCCTCCTTTAGACCTAATCAGGTGATTTGCAACCTGGGTGATTAATAATGGCAAGAAAGCCCAGCCATAAACAACATAGTGAAAGCCAGGAAGATTTCATCTTAGATTGCCTTTTAAACTCTTTAGCAAACAGACAATATCTCAGCCCGCCTTAAGGGCAGGGCAGGCATTCTTGCTTGATGATTGATATGCTCCCAGATGAAGAAGTTGCTATTCTGGGAAAGAAATCTGCAGTAAATTTCTTAGGTTAATAATTTTTCAGAATTATCTGGAATACTGATGAGAAAAGAGACTTAATGTCTTATCAAGGATGAAAATTCTAAGACCACTTAACAGGTCCACACCCCTAGCCCTTTATCACATTCCTGAAAATCTTCAACTGCCTATAAAATCTCTAGACAGTGCATGACCACAAACTCTCTTGTTCCCTCCTGGCGTGAGCCTGAGCTCTGTCCTCTCACTTTATTTCTAAATAAAAGCATCTCCCTTGCTCTCCTACTTTGAGTGTTTGTGAAGTTCACTCTTTGACTCTGTGAACAAGAACCCGAGAATCACAAACATTTTTTAAAATATAATTAAATGACAAATATCTGTAACCACCAAAGCATAACTGCTCTTTACATTTTGGTACATAATCACTCAAGCATTTTGCTGTGAACACAGGATTGCATATATAAGTATACATGCATTGCAAGCTTTACAATATATAAATTATGTCTATAAAAATAATAGATAAATACATAATATAAAATATGACATAATAAAGCTTTCTCAAGAAAAACAATCATAATTCTACAATACTACAACTCTTACTGATTTTCATTTTATCTTTTGGTCTGTATTCATAATTTTACTTAATTATAACCATGAAATTCATACCTCAATAAGTATTTTAAAAAGAAAATTATAACTGAATATCTGTTGTTTCAAGGTAATCCTTTTAATACACAGTCATCCCAAATTCATTCACAAAGTGAAAAACTGTAATGTTTACAATGAGAGGTGTTTAGCCTTTTTGGGTGACAAGTCCTTAGACTTATGAAAAAAATTCAGTAACATAAAAAATCCCAAACATCTTATTTCCATATGGTAAGCAGGTGTAATTTTTCATGCTAGGGAAGGGAGATTTTTTTCCATCCTCTGCTCTATCTAGCCTTCTGGGTCCAGATCATTGAAATCTCACTCCTGATCAAATGTATCTGTGAGGGCTAATGATGATAGAAATGACATTTATTAGATTTTATTCTGTGCAGACACTATCTGCATTTTACAGTCATTACCTCATTTAATTCTCCAACCACCATTTTAAATATGAGGAAACTCAGGCCTAGAAAGGTCACATATCTTGGCCAGGGTCACGCAGATCATAAATGGCAGAGCCAGGATTCCCATCTGTGTGTCGTCAGAGCCTTTGGTTGCCAGCACAATGTCATCCTGTGTGTCTCTGAATGGCTACTGGAAAAGCAGTAATTGGATGTCTTTTGCTGGACCCCTGAACATCCAATCAGTCGTCTTCACATCCTCGGGTAAATACTTCTGGGTTTCAAAAAATAGCTTAACTATGGAATATCTTTCATTCTACTCCTGGCAAAGTTCTTGACACTGTTCCTTTTCTAGCAATTTCTCCTCATTTCTTGACTTAGTACCTTGAACTAACTCCCTATGCACAATTATTACTTATTTCTACTTTATTCCTCTTACCCAGGCTTGTATGCTTTGTACCTCCTCCTAAAATCAACCTGCATGTAGTTCCTTCATCCACAATTTCTTAACGATTTAAGATATTTGAGGGATTCTCCCAAAATTTCAAAAGCAATTCAGTTCTTCAAAGCTTTCCATATACTTCCCAGTTGCTCAAGTCAGAATTTCTGGAGTCAACACTAAAACTTCTTAAAATAATTTCAGGGCACAACTACTTCTTACTTTATTACATTGCTATGACCCCAATTCAAGCCTTTTCTTCTACCTCCTACCCTTCTACTTACCATCCCTCTCCTTCTGTCCTTACCTCCCTGTTCTGTCATCCATACAGAGGCCAGAGGGATCCTATGGAAACTTCTGTCAAATGGAGTCACCCTTCTTGTCAAAGCTCTCCAATGGCTTCCGTCTGAGAGCATGAGCCAGCCAGATGCCCACAAGGACTTTTGTGCTCTGATTTCATTACTCACTGCCTTACTAGTGTTCCTCTGTTGCCACTGGCACTTTCTCAAATAAGCCAGGCATCCTGATACTTCAAGAGATTTGCATTTGTTTTTCTTTCCAATATTTTTTCTGACCATAGACATATGACTTGATTTATCATCTTATTTCATGTCCTCGCTTATAAGTCACATTTTCAGAGGCCATTCCTGATGACTCTATAAAAATAGCAACTCCCAAACTCGATGTACCTTATGTCACTTTTCCTCATTTTATTTTTCCATGATAGGAGGTATCAAAACTTGGCCCATAACATATTTATTTCTTTAATGGCATTCTTACTACAATATAATCTCCATGAGGGCAGGGAGTCTGCTATGTTTACTATTATATTGTGAGCCTAGAATAGTGCCTACCTCACAACAAGTATTTGTTGAACACATGAATGAATTCACCTTGTTTTTGAAGTATCATCATTGTAGGATGAAATTCATTACTCTAGAAGTAAGGTGCCAATAAGGCAAGCTGCTTTTAAAATAATACTTTAAATTTATCTAGTTTATTTTAATTATCCATGTTTATATTGGCACTTGAACACAGAATTGAATTTATCACAAAACTGATATTTGAATAACTAAATAGGCACCTAAACAAAGGCAGGCAAATTAACTTTCTAACAATGTATATGTGAAAGTACCACTTGTTTTTGTCCACTCTGATATTCAGCATTCTGTACCTCGGTTACATGCCACTTTTTAACAGCAAGAGTTTACAACATGAAGCAATGTTATTTCATCTTCCTTCTTCATCTTAATTGCTCCTATTTCTGAGATTTCTTCTCTAGTATTTAAGCTGTGATCACAAGGACAAAATTCACTTTCCCAAAACTGGACCAAAATCTAGGCATTATTTCCTGTAACATTTTCTATTTCTTCTTAAGAAGCATTTAACAACAGCCACCAGGCAGAACAGTAAGAGGAAAATAAAATCTCAACCAAAAGAATTACGGCTATTTCAATAAACTGAAATCCTATTAGAATTAAATATTCACCAGCTGCACTGGCCTCTAATTTAATCTGAATACTATCCAATTTCATTCAGGAAATTAACATAAGATCAAATGGCTCTTTAAAAAAAATCCATGTGAAAGATGACTTAAGCCGAATACTGATTAAAACACAAAGAAAGGAGATCTAGGCTAATTTAAGGAAAAAGAATGCATTTATTTCTCTCTTTGGCGGTTTATTATGACCAGAGCTGAACCCATCTATTTACAGTTTTCAGGGAAAGAAAATATTTTTTCTGACCGCAGATGGAGAGACCCTGGAAGAGCTTTCCTGCTCCCCATATCCCATGTCATCAGTGTTTTCTAGGAGAGGAATCTAAGGTGGTTTACCAGCTAAGTGGTCACAGCTGTTTCCACAGTGTCAGTCAGATGGAGTTTCTTCTCATATTGACTTTGGTATCAGTCTCCCCCCAGGGCCCAGCAGCATAAGAGCATTTGCTCTGAGGCCTGGGGCTCTGGACAAACATTCTAGTTTCTGAATTCTTAACATTAACATTTGATGAATTCTTCTCTTAATTTCTCCTGGAGAAAAGTCAAAGACACTGGAAAGTCCCCTAAGCCTTGTAACAACTATGGTATTCCCCCCACACCCCACCAAATTCTTTTCTTGCTTTATATATAGCTGAAAACCTGAAAAATAATAATGTACACAAACTATGCCAATCTATGAAAATGTGTATTCTTTTTAATATGTTTCAGAATACAATATTTCAGGGTACAACTACTTCTTACTTTACTTCATTTTTATTTTGACAGTTTTCTGAAATAACACTCTTTTGAAGACTTTAAAAGTTTAAAAGACAAAAACAGGCTTTAAAACAAACCCTGAAACATTTGTGTCAAAAGACACTATGAGAAAACATGAAATGTCATTACAGAGTTAATTAAGAGGATGAGCTGTCATGATTACACCTGAGGTAGGATGGCACCTCTTCATACTCTTTCAAAAAATGGTTTAGGAGAGGAGGAGCCAAGATGGTGACATGAGTAGGACAGTGGAAATCTACTCCCAAAACCATATATATTTTTGAAAATACAACAAATACAACTATCCTTAAAAGAGAGACCAGAAGATACAGGACAACAGCCAGGCTACATCTACACCTGTGAGAACCCAGTGCCTCACGAAGGGGGTAAGATACAAGCCGAGGCCCAGCAGGACCTGAGCACACCCCAAACACCAGCTCCCCTGTGGGAGGAGAGGAGTTGGAGAGGGGAGGGAGAGGGAGCCCTTGACTGCTAAATACCCAGCCCTAGTCATCCACACCGGGAGCACAGACACACAGTGCATGGTGTGCTGGATACTAGAAAAATGGAACAGTAAAACCTGCAAGCAGATCCACAGCTGGTGCCCCTGGGACAAAAGAAAAGCAAGTGCATTTTGAAAGTTTTAAAGGGACAGGAGCCTCACAGCTGGAGGGAAGCATCTCAGCATACTCAGCCCGGCAGCTGGGAATCCCAGGGAGATCCGGGCACCCTAAACCCCTGGGCAGCAGCTCAGCTCTGAGTCCCCTCAGGGCAATGAACAGCCTACTGCCCATTCAGCCTCCGGAGCAGCACGCCATAAAGGAACAGCAGCCTGAGACCCACCACGCCCACAGCAGCTGCGTCTGTAGCTGCCTGGCCCAGACTCAGTGACCCTGTCGGCATGCAGCTCCACAGCACAAGCCACTAGGGGTCGCCATTCTCTCAGGAGAGGAAGGAGACAGACAAGTGGGAAGGGACTTTGTTCTCCCAGCTGAAACACGTGCCAACTGCCCATGATTACCTCTATTGCCATGAAAAGGCAGAAGAATTTAATACAGACCAGAATAACCCAGACATCCTCTGAGAGGGAACCTGGGGAGATAGATTTAACCAATTTTTCTGATAAAGAATTCAAAGTAAAGGTCATAACCATGCTGATGGAGCTGCAGAGAAAAATGTAAGAGCTAACGGATGAAAGTGGGAGGGAGAATACAGAAATAAAATAATCTCTGGAAGGACTTAAAAGCAAAATGGACAAGATGCAAGAGGCCATATTGGAATAGAAATTAGAGAACAGGAATGCAGAGAATCTGATGCAGAGAGAGAGAGATAAAAGGTTCTCCAGCAATGAAAGAATATTGAGAGAATGGTGTGACCAATCCAAATGGAACAATATCTGCATTATAGGAGTACCAGAAGAAGAAGAGAAAGAAAAAGGGGTAGAAAGTGTATTTGAAGAAATAATTGCTGAAAACTTTCCCAAACTGGGGTAGAAAATAGTTGCTTAGACCACGGAACTACACAGAACTCTGAAAAGAAGGGACTCAAGGAGGACAACAGCAAGACACCTAGTAAATAAAATGGAAAAGATCAAGGACAAGGACAGAGTATTAAAGGCAGCCAGAGAGAGAAAAAAGGTCACCTACAAAGGAAAATCCATCAGGCTATCATCAGACTTCTCAACAGAAACCTTACAGGCCAGAAGAGAATGACATGATATATTTAATGCAATGAAACAGAGGGCCTTGAGCCAAAAATACTGTATCCAGCATGATTATCATTTAAATATGAAGGAGGTATTAAACAATTACCAGATAAGCAAAAGCTGAGGGAATATGTCTTTCACAAACCACCTCTATAGGGTATTCTAGAGGGACTGCTCAAGATTGAAGTACTCCTAAGAGTAAAGAGATGTCACCAGAGAAAATAAAATCACAGCAAAGAAAGCAGACCAACCAAATACTAACTAAAGGCAAAAAATAAAATCAACTACCCACAAAAGCAGTCAAAGGAAACACAAAAGAGCACAAAATAAAACACCCAACATATAAAGAATGGATGAGGAGGAATAAGAAGGGAGAGAAATAAAGAATCATCAGACTGTGTCTATAATAATGCAATAAGCAAGCTAAGTTAGATGGTATGATAGTAAAGAAGCTAACCTTGAACCTTTGGTAACCACGAATCTAAAGCCTGCAATGGCAATAAGTACATATCTTTCAATAATCATCCTAAACGTAAATGGACTGAATGCACCAATCAAAAGACACAGAGTGATAGAATGGATGAAAAAGCAAGACCCACCTAGGTGCTGCTTACAACAGACTCACCTCAAACCCAAAGACATGAACAGACTATAATTCAAGGGATGGAAAAAAGATATTTCATGCAAACAACAGGGAGAAAAAGCAGGTGTTGCAGTACTAGTATCAGGCAAAATAGACTTGAAAACCAAAAAAGTAACAAAAGATAAAGAAGGACATTACATAATGATAAAGGGCTCAGTCCAACAAGAGGATATAACCATTATAAACATATATGCACCCAATACAGGAGCACCAATATATGTGAAACAAATACTGACAGAATTAAAGAAGGAAATAGAATGCAATGTGTTCATTTTAAGAGACTTCAACACACCACTCACTCCAAAGGACAGATCCACCAGACAGAATATAAGTAAGGACACACAGGCACTGAACAACACACAAGAACAGATGGACCTAATAGACATCTATAGAACTCTACACCCAAAAGCAGCAGGATACACATTCTTCTCAAGTGCACATGGAACATTCTCCAAAATAGACCACATACTAGGCCACAAAAAGAACCTCAGTAAATTCCAAGATTGAAATTCTACCAACCAACTTCTCAGACCACAAAGGTATAAAACTAGAAATAAATCATACAAAGAAAGCACAAAGGCTCACAAACACATGGAGGCTTAACAACATGCTCCTAAATAATCAATGGATCAACAACCAAATTAAAATAGAAATCAAGCAATATATGGAAACAAATAACAACAACAACACAAAGCCCCAACTTCTGTGGGACACAGCAAAAGCAGTCTGAAGAGGAAAGTATATAGTAATCCAGGCATATTTAAAGAAGGAAGAACAATCCCAAATGAATAATCTAAAGTCACAAGTATTGAAATTGGAAAAAGAAGAATAAATGAGGTCTAAAGTCAGTCGAAGGAGGGACATAATAAAGATTAGAGAAGAAATAAATAAAATTGAGAAGAATAAAACAATAGAAAAAATAAATGAAACCAAGAGCTTGTTGTTTGAGAAAATAAACAAAATAGATAAGCCTCTTATTAAGACAAAAAGACAAAAAGCAAATCAAAACACATCAAAAGAATCAGAAATGAGAAAGGAAAGATCACTACAGACCTCACAGAAAAACAAAAAATTACTAGAGAATACTATGAACACCTATATGCTAACAAGCGGGAAATCCTACAAGAAAAGGAAAACTTCCTAGAAAAATACAACCTTCCAAGACTGACCAAGGAAGAAACAGAAAATCTAAACAGACCAATTACCAGCAATGAAACTGAAGCAGTTATCAAAAAACTACCCAAGAGCAAAACCCTGGGTACACATGGATTTACTGCAGAATTTTATCAGACACAGAGAAGACATAATACCCATTCTCCTTAAAGTTTTCCAAAAAATGGTAGGGGAGGGAATACTCCCAAACTCATTCTATGAAGCCAGTATCACCCTAATATCAAAACCAGGCAAAGACCCCACTAAAAAAGAAAATTACAGACCAATATCCCTGATGGACATAGATGCAAAAATACTCAGCAAAATATTAGCAAACCATACAGCATGACCAAGTGTGTTTCATCTCAGGGATGCAAGGATGGTAAAACATTCAAAAATACATCAACATCATCCACCACATAAACAAAAAGGACAAAAATCCCATGATAATCTCCATAGATGCTGAAAAAGCATTTGACATTATTCAACATCCATTAATGATAAAAACACTCAACAAAATGGGTATAGAGGGCAAGTACCTCAACATAATGAAGGCCATATATGATAAACCCACAGCCAACCTCATACTGAACAGCGAGAAGCTGAAAACTTTTCCTCTGAGATCGGGAACAAGACAGGGATGCCCACTCTCCCTACTGTTATTCAACATAGTAATGAAGGTCCTAGACACAGCAATTAGACAAAACAAAGAAATACAAGGAATCCAGATTGGTGAAGAAGAAGTCAAACTGTCACTATTTGCAGATGACATGATATTGTACATAAAATTCCCTAAAGACTCCACTCCAAAACTACTAGAACTAATATCAGAATACAGCTAAGTGTCAGGATACAAAATTAATACACAGAAATCTGTGACTTTCCTATACACTAACCATGAACTAATAGAAAGTGAAATCAGGAAAACAATTCCATTCACAATTTCATTAAAAAGAATAAACTACCTAGAAATAAATCTAACCAAGGAAGTGAAAGACCTATACCCTGAAAACTACAGGACACTCTTAAGAGAAATTAAAGAGGACACTAACAAATGGAAACTCATCCTATGCTCTTGGCTAGGAAGAATTATAATCTTCAAAATGGCCATCCTCCCCAAAGCAATCCACAGATTCAATGCAATCCTTATCAAATAACCACAGCATTCTTCAATGAACTGGAACAAATAGTTCAAAAATTCATATGGAACCACCAAAATCCCCAAACAGCCAAAGCAATCCTGAGAAGGAAGATTAAGTGGGGCAGATCTCACTCCCCAACTTCAAGCTCTACTACAAATCCACAGTAATCAGGACAATTTGGTACTGGCACAAGAACAGAGCCACAGACCAGTGGAACAGAATAGACTCCAGACATTAAGCCAAACATATATGGTCAATTAATATATGATGAAGGAGCCATGGACATACAATGGGGAAAGGATAGCCTCTTCAACAGTTGGTGTTGGCAAAACTGGACAGCTACATGTAAGAGAATGAAACTGGATCATTGTCTAACACCATACACAAAAGTGAAGTCAAAATGAATCAAAGACCTTAATGTAAGTCATGAAACCATAAAACTCTTAGAAAAAAACACAGACAAAAATCTTTTGGACATAAACATGAGTGACTTTATGAACACATCTCCTCAGGCAAGGGAAACAAAAGCAAAAATGAACAAGTGGGACTATATCAAGCTGAAAAGCTTCTGTACAGCAAAGGACACCATCAGTAGAACAAAAAGGTATCCTACAGTATGGGAGAATATATTCATAAATGACAGATCCAATAGAGGGTTGACATCCAAAATAGATGAAGAGCTCACACAACTCAACAAACAAAAAGCAAATAAGCCAATTAAAAAATGGGCAGAGGAGTGGAACAGGCAGTTCTCCAAAGAAGAAATTCAGATGGCCAACAGATGCATGAAAAGATGCTCCACATCACTAGCCATCAGAGAAATGCAAATTAAAACTACAATGAGGTATCACCTCACACCAGTAAGAATCGCCACCATCCAAAAGACAAACAACAACAACAAATGTTGTCGAGGTTGTGGAGAAAAGGGAACCCTCCTACACTGCTGCTGGGAATGTAAATTAGTTCAACCATTGTGGAAAGCAGTACAGAGGTTCCTCAAAAAGCTCAAAATAGAAATACCAGTTGACCCAGGAATTCTACTTCTAGGAATTTACCCTAAGAATACAGCAGCCCAGTTTGAAAAGACAGATTCACCCCTATGTTTATCGCAGGACTGTTTACTTCCAAGAAATGGAAGCAACCTAAGTGTCCATCTGTAGATGAATGGATAAAGAAGATGTGGTGCATATACACAATGGAATGTTATTCAGCCATAAGAAGAAAACAAATCCTACCATTTGCAACAACATGAATGGAGCTAGAGGGTATTATGCTCAGTGAAGTAAGCCAGGCAGAGAAATATAAGTACCAAATTATTTCACTCATATGTGGAGTATAAGGACAAAGAAAAACTGAAGGAACAAAACAGCAGCAGAATCACAGAACCCAGGAATGGACTAACAGTTACCAAAGGGGAAGGAACTGGGGAAGATGGGTGGGAAGGGAGGGATAACAGGGAGGGAAAAGAAAGGTGGCATTACGATTAGCACATATAATGTGGCAGGGACACCAGGAGGGATGTGCAACATGGAGAGGACAAGTGGTGACTCTGCGGCATCTTGCTGCACTGATGGACAGTGATTGTAATGGGGTTTGTGGGGTGGCTTAGTGAATGGGGGAGTCTAGTAAACATAATGTGCCTCATGTAAGTGTAGATTATTGATAGCAAAATTCAAAATAAATTAGTCTAATGCTTACTTTTAGTTAAAATAATTTTTATGTGGATCCTAACATTAGTCGGAAGAGACAAAATTAAGGATTGATTCTTCAACATCTGAAGAATTACATTTGTAACTAAGATAGAACATTCTGACCAAGGTTATGGAAATAACTAGGATAACAAAAGGGATCTTAGAATCTTTCACCTGGCAAGTTCCAAAAGCCTGCTTTTAAAAATTATTTAATATATCTGCCAGTATAGTCAAAGCAGGCATTGAAGTTAAATGACATTTCAAAGTTCCATCAAGTCCACTTATGATATTTTAATAATGCTACCTTAAAACATAAAATTGCTACATGCATGATCAATTTATTTTACATAAGCAGACTTTTGTATACTTTTCAATAAAATATTTTATATGTCACTATAGTATTATAAATGAGTTGTTTAGAAAATAAACTATCAGAGCCATAGCCCTTATTTCTTATACTAATTCATTAAGTAAAGCACATAGCCTGGAATTTGTAACTATGTTAATTACATTATTTGCAACATTATTCTGACGGTAAACAAATAAAATCACATTATATTTTCAAATGGTTGTGATTGTTCTCTACCTACTTCAAGACAATTTAAAGGTGTGTAAGATAAAAAACTTCACTTTGGCAGCATAGTGTGATATTTCTGAATGTGATCTCTGGAGACAGTTTCCCTGGGTTTAAATCCCATCTCAGTCCTTTGCTGCTCTTTGATCCTAGGTCAATTATCAATCCTTTATGTCTCAGTTTTTTCACTTGTAAAGTGAGAATAATAAAGGTATTTAATCCATAATACACTTAAAAGAATTAAATACATATTTTATTTAAGGTGCTACACAGCACCAGATTTGTAATCCATTCTCAATTTCAAAAAAATGATTATTTATTTTCTATCTCAATGCAACTCACCTCCTAATGAAAAACATGTCCTGTCTAATACCATGCCTATAGTCATCTAATATAGGCTTGGCTATTTAAGTGACTTAATGATTTGTGGAAGAGCCCAGGACTTTGTTGGATAGCCCTAAGTAATAGACTTTTCAATTCTATTTAGACAAAATCTGCCTTCCTGAGCTTTCTAAATGTCCAGATAGATTAACTCAGATCATTTATAAACCTTCCTCACTACAACTTTCAAATATTTAAAGCTTTCTTTAATCCCAGTTCTAACCCCTATCCATAATTACTCCCACTTAGGCCAAACATGCTCTGTGAACTCAGATATTTCCTCTAATACATAATTTTTATTAGTCACTCATCATCTTAGTAAGAGGTATGAAAATTCTTAGTTTTTCAATCACTGAGCCTGGCAGGTATATTACTGTCCCTGACTTGGACACATACTTATGTTGATAATGTGTAAACATTTCATCTGTATTTGTGAAACCCATTGACCTCTTTCATATAAATTTTGTAAATGAACTTTATTGTACTGATTTTTTAGTGCACAGATTGGCTCTGGGATTTCAGTTTTTAACAATGACAGAATACCTTGTTTCAAACCAACCTGCCCACTAAGAAAAACCTGTAAGTGTTGAATAAACAACAATGAAAACAATGCAAATATCCCAGGCAGTTGCAATCGCAAACAAGATAGCTGAGACTTGAGGGGTCAACATCATAAGAAAAAGAAAATACACTTAGATTCATGGGGACATTCCCTACCACTTCTTTCTCTCCAGGAAGGTGGAGTTTTAAGGAGCACCACAAAATTGTGAAACAAAAACTGCAATTAAGAACCAGCAAAGCAGGTAGATGCAAGAGAAAAGGGAACCCACAGAGAAGTGAGCTTCATAACTGGTATGTCTTGTTCACTTCAAGATATTTGCCTAAACCAAAGCTTCAAAAGATTGAGAAAGGAAGATAACAAGTGGAAAATTATTACTGACAGGCCAGCAAGCCAAGCAGAGTTTTGGCATTTTATATAACTGGGGAGAAAAAAATGTTTGAGTGTTTCAAAGGAGAGTCCCCATCAAACACTCCAGGCATTCATCTAAGAATCCTGAAAGACTATGATTTAGGTAAAAAGGGCATACTAGAAATAAGTCAGTCCTCATAGACATTGTAACTTAGCAACCAATGATCTCAATCCCTTATTGACTCAGGATCCGTTCTCAGCTGCTACTGTTTGGAAAAAAAGATCTCCAGAGAAAGGTAATACAGAGCCAGAGCCTATGGGATTATTATAAACAAAATTTGAAGTTGAGTGTGTGTGTGTATGTATATATATATATATATATATATATATATATATATATATATATATATATATATATATTTATATTTTATGTTATATATGTTTATATAATGTATGACATGTTATTTGCAATATTATTCTATTATTCTAAAGGTAAACAAAATATCCATTGTTAATATGATTGTGGTTGTTTATATACCATGTCCTATTTCAGGATGTTTTAAAAGCATGTAAGATAAAAAAATCTTAACTTTGACAGTAAAAACCTAACTTTAACTTTGACAATCTTAAATTTATTGTATAAGAGTTTGTCTCTGGATATACATACACACGTCTAAAGTGTGAATGAAATTCAGGACAAAATAAGGAACAATCAAGAGAAAGCCAGACAGTCACAGGCTGCAGGTGGATTAGATATTCGGGTTATAATGCATGATGTATGATTTCTAAAATAACAATAAGTCAAAGCCAAGTAAAGATAATTAATATGGGGAATTTCATCTAAAATAGAACATACGAAAAATTCTAAAACTGAAAGAAGTCTATATCTGACATTATAAAATCAATAAAGAGGTTCTTCAGCTCCATGTCTGGGATATGTAGAAACACAAAGAGACAATCCAAGGAACTCACAACAGTATAATCCTTGATTCTTAAGATTCTAAACCAGTCTGTCTTCTATCTTTCAGGGATGTATGGATTGATTGATTGGTTGATCATAACCAGATGTTTTAACTGTATTAGTGGAAAGAACAGGGAAAATGTTTCTTTTCCCTGAAAACAGAAATTCCCTCTTAGTTTTCTTTTATGTGAAAATTTCTTTATGTAGCATTCATTCTTGAAGGATATTTTTGATGGAATAGTAAAATATTCTGGATAGGAAGTATTTTCTCTTTGGTACTTTAAAGATGTTCCATGGTGCAGCTCCAGGATGGAGGAGGTTCCCAGCCCTGGGCAAGATCACTCTGAATTTAGTGAAACTGAACTACAACAACAGTTTAATGTTGGAGGTGGAAGGGTTTATAGTGAGCTTTATTCTCACAGTTACATCTGCCTGCAGCAGGTCTGCCTCTGCTCTAGCGTTCACCTCCAGGCTCTGCTCTGTCCCAAGTCCAGGGCAGGCTCTTTTTATAGCAACACAGGCCACACTGGCTTATTGCTTATGGGTGTGTAAGTGTTAGCTAGGAAGTAGGCTGATTATATCATCAAGTAGATAGGAAGTAAGCTGATTACATCATCAAGTAGATTAAGGTCCAGTGAGGATCCTGGCTATGGGAGATTCCATATTCCCTACATATGTTCTCTGGATTAACAGTTTTTGATGAGAATTTAGCCATCATTTGAATTTTTCCACTATATGTACTATGTCATTTTTCTCTGGCTACTTTTAAAATGCAATATTTTCAATTGTTTTTACCAGTTTTATTGTAACATGCTTAGGGGTGCTTTTACTGTTATTTCTCCTATTGAAATTTTCCAAGCCTTTTGAATCTGTAAATTTATGATTTGCAAATTTGGAAACTTTGTCATTTATCTCTGAATGATCTTTACCCCTTTCTCCTTCTTTCTTTCTGGAATTGCAGCTAGACTTATGCTAGCCTACTTATAATTGTCCCACATTTTTCTGCAGCTTTGTATTTTTTTTTATCACCTTTTCTCATTCAGATAGGTGATTTTTATGGTCCACCTTCAAGGGAATTAATTTTTCCTCTGTAGTCTATCTTCTACCATGAAGCCTATCCAGTTTAATTTATATTTTACATATTGCATTTTCAGTTCTAAAACTTTTAATTTTGAATTTCTATTTAGACACTGTTTGTCTTGCCAAAGGTTTTCAGCCCCAGACAAGTTCACTGTGGATTCAATGAGACCAAAAACATGACAATGGGACATTCTTCGGATGAAAGGGTTTATACCCAACTTTATTCCCATGGTGGCAGGTCAGTCACTAGAATCCTTTACACTTAAAGTAATTCTGCATGCAGCAGGCTGGTCTCATCCTCTGTGCCTCTCCATCCCCACAACTGTCCCAGTCGCTGTACTTGGTGCAGCCACCACTCCGGTTTCTGTTCTCCTGCAGCCTTGCAGCCTTGCCACCATGTCATCCAGAGCACTGAGAAGAGCTCTTTATATAGACTCACTAACAACATAGTGCCCATATATGTGTGGTGAGCTAGCCGACCAGGGCCAGATGAGAATCCTGGCCATAGGAACCTTCACGTTATCCACACTGTTCATTCTTATAAACATACTTGCTTTTACATCCTTGAGTATAATTACAAATAGCTGTTTCAAAATCCTTGTTTATTAAGTTCAATGTGGTATCTCAAGATTGGTGTTTCATACTTATCTTTTTTCATAAGAAAATGGCACATTTTCCTGATTCTTCATTTGTTGAGAAAACTGAATGCTATGTTGTGGAGCCCTCTGTATTTTATTTTATTCTTCTGAAGATTTTATTTTAAAGCAGGCAATTAACTTGATTAGATGCAAACTTCAACCTGTGTTTCCAGATGGCAGTTCAAATCTCAGTTTGGTTCTTTTATTCCCTTATCTATGTTGGTTGTTTCTTACCTTCACGTGTGTTTCAGAGGTGAGCCAAATGTTTAATAGGTATTTACACAGAATTTGTGTCCCTTTCTCTTTCTCTCATTTCCATTTGCTGCAGTTGCCCTGAATTCTGTCCTCTGATTTTTTAGGCCAGAGAAACTGCTGGTGTCTCTGGGGTTTTAACTTTGTCCTAACCTAAAACTAAGAGTCATAAACGTGGGTAATTCACCTATGCATAAATTCTTTCAAGAATCTCTACTTTTCTACTCTATCCCAAGAATCTCTAATTTTACTTACTATCCACTGCTTCTGCTATATTCTGGATTTGCTACTGCATCTATAGTTATTGTCTGCAGGATGGTTGAGTTCAAAAGAATCTTACTTTATCATGCCAGAAGTAGAACTTGATCAATTAAATTAGAGTGTTTATCTATCAGTAGTGATTGCATTATTAAGAAAAATCTAATTGTTCTATTTAATAAATGAAAGAATTAATTTTTTAGTTATTCCCTCCTAATGTCAATCCACTGTCTCTTTCATCTTTTTTCTTTTTCCCAAGGTTACATCTAAAGGGTACCCAAAAATAACATTTTGAAAAGTACTATGTGGAATCATCTTTTACTTATCAATAAGTAAAACTTCTAGGCAAAAGACATAATTAAAATAAAAAGGTAAGTCACAAAATAAGAGAAGACATTTGCAAACAAAAATTAACAGTATACAAAATAGTTCATGAAGCCTTCTGAATCAATAAGGAAAAAACAGCTCAACTGAAAAATGGGGTGTTAAGATACAATTCAGAGGTACAGAAACCCAAAGGTAGTAAGTACTTGGTTAAAAAATTTATTAAATTATCGGTAAGTAAAGAAATGAAAATTAAAATAGTCACTTCTTATGCATCAAATTGGGTAATACTGGATGTTGGGAAGAATGTGGAGCAATAGAAACTTCATGCATTATTGGTGGAAAAAAAAATTTGAATGGCTACATTGTAGAAATTTTTGGAAAAATTACTAAAGAGAGGATGAGCTTAAAGTATGAACAATAATCCTACTTCTAGATATATTCCCTAAAGAAATCTGCAACCATAAAGCAATCTGTACAAGGATTTTATTATGGTGTGGTTTTTCAAAGCAAAAATTTGGAAGAATGTAACCATTTATTAATACTATGTTATGAACTGAATTGTATCTCTCCTAAAGTATATGTTGAAGTTCTAACTCCAAGTACCTCAAAATGTAAATGTATGTGGAGATTAGGTCTTTAAAGATGTAATTAAGTTAAAAATCAAGTCATTAGAATGGGTCCTAATGCTATGCAACTTGTTCTTGTAAAAGGAAGATATTTGGACATAGACAATTATGGAGTGAAGATCATGTGACAACATATAGGGAAGGCAACCTTTTCTAAGTCAAAGAGAGAGGCCTCAGAAGAAACCAATTCTGGTGATACATTGATTACTGACTTCAAAGCCCCTGAACTGTAGAAAATAAATGTCTGTTGTTTAAGCCAGTCAATTTACAGTACTTTGTTACAATAGTCCTAGCAAACTAATACATAGGATAAATGATACATTGTGGTATATTTATTTAAATTGTCATTATGTAACAATCATAATTAATGAATTAAAACTAAATGCTTCTACATAAATACATAATTTTTAAGGAAAAAACAAGTTGCAAAATGATATATATATATGGAATGATTAAAAAATGACTAAACACACAAAATTCTACTTCATGGCTTATGAATACATATCCATATAGTAAAGGAATAAAGACAGTTGCAAAGATTCAACAGCAATTTCATAGTTCTTATCTCTGGGGAAGGGAGAAATGAAGTTGGGATGGTGAATGTAGGGATTTTCAAGTGTTCTTGTGAAAAAGGGGAATAAGTGAGCTGAAGCAAATACAACAAAATATTAACATTTCTTTAATCTATGTGGTGAGCATATGAATGAAGAAAAAAGACTCCCTAAACTTATGTTTAAAATATATAACAGAGTGAAAAGGAGAGGTGGAGCATCATTATCATATGCTGACTCATTTTATAGGATTCAGTTGTTAATTACTCCCAAGACTGCCTGTAGCAATTTTCATCCTGTGTCTCTTGGGAATTTCTTTTACAATGGAACTTACATGACTAGAAGTGAATTCTGTTTCTTCATTGACTATCACATCTGAGTCAAAGATGACTATAAGCACCCATTAAATACCCGCAACCATTTCTAAAATGGTATGTTTAGAGATGCCTGAAAATTCTAAGTAATAAACAATAAATTAAAGTGACAGAAAATTTAGATAAAAAATTATTCCTCCTTCACCTCCAGTATTTCAGTAGTGTTGGCTTGTATGTGATTGGGATTGTCTTAATCTTTTTCTTCCATTGCTGTTTAAGTAATCTTTGTTTCCTTCTAATGGCTTGAAGTATTCATTTTTGAAAAGACAGAAAAATTATATTGCTCTCGCCCTACCAAGCACTCTGATCAGTGTAAGAATAGAAATAGGTTAGCATAAGCATAGCCATCTTAAAGGCCTAGAAGCCATTTTCTGAGTATGTGACTTAGAAAGAAAAACTGGAACTGGGTAAGGCCTTGAAAAACAAGTTAATCATGAGCACCGGGTGGTGGGCAGCTGGGACCCTTGGTCAGCTAACCTTGGTCAGTAAATCTTACATACCAAGCTTATCGTGCAGAACCTCCCTAACCATTGAGGAGTAGTCTTACCCTGCCCTTGCTTAACCCCAGGATATATGTCTTGCAAGAATAATGTATAGTTATAGAAAATTGCTATGAGTTAAGTGCTTTGAAATTGCTATATAAACCCTTGGCTCTGAGTGCTCGGGGTCCTTGTTGAGACCCGCTGCTTCGGGCTGACTTGGACCCCAACTAGTTGGCTGAATAAAGACTTTGCTTGAATTTACATCTCTATGCCTGTGTAGTTTGTTCTCTGGGGAAGCCTCGGAAGCCTGGACCCTAACAATCAGAAAACTCAGTGAGTGATGTGGAAGGAGAAAAAGAAATTGAGACAAGACAAGACAAGTATTAGAAACATCATGCTATCTTTTAGATTAGTAATCATAATCATATTGACGAACTGTTAGAGAAAAAGTGCATTAAAATTTAAAAAGAAAAGCAGAAACTACTCCAAGTCTTTCTCAGCATTAGAAAGGTCTGTTTTAAAAGGTGTTTTCTGATGGGGTCAGGCCAGATCATGTAACATAAAAAGGTTCAGAGGGTAATTTTTATACTTTAAGCTGTTGAGCCATGAGGGAGTATTTTTATTCCCTTGGCAAAATCAGTCTATTAGCTTTCAAACCTTATTTTTAGGATAAATCACACACTAGAAGTAGAAGGAGCCCTGAAAGATTTAACGACCTTGCAATAGAAACTGAGGCATCCACAAGTTAAGGGTCTTGATCAAAGCAACAAAGGGAGTCTAGGGCTGAGCCAGGAATAAAACTCATTTATAATCTGTAATTCAATATTTTTTAAAGCTACTCCATATAATAGATGTCTTCATCTGAAATACTTATAAATTACTTAATAAAGGAACTCCATTAAAATTTTTAAAGTTAAAATACTTAAAATATTTTAAAAATAAAAATGACCTATTTTTATACTGAAATAGATCATTTTTAGATATGTTACAGATGTATTTTTAGATCATTTCATAGATAAATAGATGTATTTGTGTAGATGAAAGGATGGATAAAAATAGATCATTTTTATTTCTCAAGGGGTATTTCTATGAAACTTAACCCCTGGATTCTGAATGCAGCCTTGGTCTAATGCTACAGTTTTACTACATGTGAGATCCCTGATACTTTCCAGAGCAAGTACCTTTGGAGGTGCTCAGATTCGAGTATGGCAAGCAGAGGCTGCTGATTTTGGAGACCTATCCAAATCTGTGTCCCTTCATTCCTGAAAGAGTCACTAACCCATCTGATATCCGAAGAACTCAGGTAAGTATGGTGAAAAACAAGCATCTTTTCTACATGGTTCATTATTTTCATTTTCTTGTTCCCATTCCTTTCTCTCTCTGTTTTTAAATAATACTAAGAACTGCCACTTCACTGCATTGACAACAAAAGGAGTCACACTAATAGGTTTCTCAATCAGTCTAGAAGCATTTTCTAAATGCCTACCCTATTACAGGCTGTGTGCTAAAAATATCTAAAGTATGAATACAGGAGAATCTGGATAACCCAGGTCTTCCCCAAGGCAGGAACTTCCCCTTTTGACTGGGAGTTCATTGTTGGTGAGCCCTCTCAGATGTAAACCATCCATACCTCCTTTTGTCCCTCAAAATCTGTCATATTCAAAGATGGTGATCCAGTGCACTTAGAGTCACTACAAAGTTTTGGAGATAAGCACAGATCATACTGACAAAGGGAGACCCTGTCTAGCCTTTATGCAAAGTCTTACCTGGGTTTAATCTGGAGCCCTGCTACTTCTACAGCGCATCCCTGCAGCCACTCCTGTTGGCTTTTCAGGGCTTCTCCAGGGCTCCATGCTGAGATGAGAACAAATGAAGTTGGGAGAGAGAGATCAGTATAGGGTGGAGAATAAGAAGGGTATAAAGAGCTACCTTTTTTGTAAGACTAGCATAAGGAGTAATGGAATGATTTTTTGTCATATTTATTTTATTGCTTATCAGAAACAATAAAGGATTTTTTCACTTTGGAAGAATCAATTGAGCAAATGTTAATGAAGTCTGACCTCTATGTATTTAAAATTATCATATTAGCACAATACTGAGAGCTATTGTGTCCCTGTTTTAAACAGAATTCAGTATGATAGTTACTAATGCTGAAAAAGTAGAGAGTTTCTATCTACACTGAATTAAATCAGGAGAGATGGAGCTCCTAATATTACCATTTGTGTATTCATTCAGCAAATATTTAGGACCCATTGGTAAACTATTTAAAAAAATAGAATTAATGAGAGATGAACCTTGTCTTTCTAATTTAAACTTCTGCATCTAAAATATTACTGTTAAGAGCTATTAACCTACTTATTGTATATTCTGTTTAATAAATATTAAATGAAAGGAATACATATGTTAGATAACCATTTTGTCTCATATGGACCTGAAACTTAATTAACAGATTGTCAAAATAGTTCTGAGAAGTACTCTATCAGTGCTCTTATCTCAAGTGGGTATAGTAATTAACTTTAAAAATTAAATACAAGGTAAGATAGGATTCTGAAAAAGGTAAAAATCCCCCAGAAACATTAGAATTTGAATCAAGAATGATTCCTCAAAAATTAGAAAAGGAGGTATAATGTGGTAGTTCTGTGCAAAACTGAGTAGTGTTTATTGTTCACATATATTTTTTGAACTTTCCCCAAAGCCAGCAGAATAAGAATTGGCATTCTAAGGGATTTACTACAGGAACAGATAACATACAGTTCAAGACCTGGAGCCTTTCAGAACTGGGTGTCAATTTACTTACTCTAATTCTTTCTGTGTTGGGAGTAGATCAGAATGGAAGCATGTGTTGTGAGGGTCTAGGGAATAGGAATGGAGTGGGCAAAAGACAATCTCCTTGCTAAAAGACACATTTTTAAATTAAAATATTCTTTAGGAGGACTAAGCCTAAGCATTCACCTTTGACAATGATCTCTCTGAATGAGATTAAAATAAATAAACAAAGCCCACACCTCCCCTCCAGATAAATCAGAGACTTAAAGAAATTAGCCAGATGGAAGAGCAAGGAGTCCAGGAAAGACTGCAGGCAGTACATGGTCAGGCAGGAGGGTTTGAATACCTACTCTGTCACCTGCTAGTTGTGTGGCTACAAGTTAATGCCCCTGTTTAAACCTCAGTTTCCCATCTGTAATATGATGACTATAAAATTTATAAATATTGGAATACTTTCAAGAACCAAAGGAGAAAATGTGTAAAACACTTAACAGTGCTGGAATAAAGGACAGTCTCCTTATAAAGGGTGTTTATAATTTTAGGACTAATTTAAGTAAGTGTAATTTTAGGAGCCCCAAGTCAGGACAGAAGCTGTAGAGAACAGAATTACTCTACTTCAGCAGATAGGAAGAATGCAGCTTCTGCCCCTGAAAAGAAGAGGCAGAGAAATGTCAAATTAGAAAAAGAGGAGAGAGAGGAAAGTGAGAGTGGAAATGAGGGGGAGAGAGAGACGGGGGAAAGCTGCCCAACACAAAGATAAACACCATTACAAATAAAGGACATAGATAACTGCAAATAATAGAAAAGTGTTTTGAGAAAAATATAATGTGCTAGAGAGAGACGAAGGGTGGAGACTTCATCTGGCATCCAGAGAAGTTGCGCAAGACCCTAACTGCAAGATGAAGCAAATAATTCAAAGATATAGGGGGATAGTGTTCTAAGAAAAGGAAGCACAATGTGTATAAAATGAGTTCAACATGTTGAAGCAGAAAGGAGTCAGCAAACCTGAAATCCAGAGAATGAAAATGTTAATAGATGAGATCTGAAAGGTAGGCCAGAATCAGATCATTCATCACAGTTTTTTTTTTTTTTTGAGAGGGCATCTCTCATATTTATTGATCAAATGGTTGTTAACAACAATAAAATTCAGTATAGGGGGGTCAATGCTCAATGTACAATCATTAATCCATCTCACGCCTAATTCTCGTCAGTCTCCAATCTTCTGAAGCATAACGAACAAGTTCTTACATGGTGAACAAATTCTTACATAGTGAATAAATTCTTACATGGTGAACAGTACAAGGGCAGTCATCACAGAAACTTTCGGTTTTGATCACGCATTATGACCTATAAACAATCAGGTCAAATATGAATATTCATTTGATTTTTGTACTTGATTTATATGTTGATCTCACATTACTCCCTTTATTATTATTATTATTTTTATTTTTAATAAAATGCTGAAGTGGTAGGTAGATGCAAGATAAAGGTAGAAAACATAGTTTAGTGCTGTAAGAGGGCAAATGTAGATGATCACATGATCAGGTGTGTGCCTATGGACTAAGTATTAATACAAGCTAGACAAGGGCAGCAAAACATCCACGGATGCAGAAGATTTCTCTCAAAACAGGGGGGGTGAGGTTCTGAGCCTCACCTCTGTTGATCCCCAAATTCTCACCTGATGGCCCCCCTGTGACTGTGCCTGTCTTAGGTTGTTCCTCCCTTGAGGAATCTTACCCGTCTCTGGCTAACCAGTCATCTTCCGGGGCCATACAGGGAAATGTAAAGTTGGTAAGTGAGAGAGAAGCCATATTGTTTGAAAAGGTTAGCTTTTTACTTCTTTGCAGATTTATGCCCTGTGGCTTCTATGCCCAGCACTTGTCTCAAGGTATCTTTACCACCTGGAGGAATTATGATACTCGGTAAATTCGATATGAGGCACGAATTCTATTTAAGGGTTGTAACTAGGAAGGAAGAAGAAAAGCTATAGAGGTAGCAGACGGAAGAAAACATGGGAGGATTGATTATTTCTTTGACGTATCTTCTTGTAGAGTACCTTAAGTATGTATAGGTTTTAAACTACTAACTAATTTGCACACACATATTAACATAATAGGAATACGGTGACATAAACAAAGCAAATCTATAATTACCATCCATCTCCAGTGAAGCCAAGAAAACCATTTAGGCACCCTAGGCATTTGTGAAAATTTGTCTATGATATGATGGATATTGTCCAACTGTACTTGAACAGTCTGAGAGAAATCAGACAAATTAAAGCAGCCCATTTCTGGGATCTGTTCACATCCCATATGTTCTTTTAACTGTAGATAGTCTATAGTCATAAGATTTTGGAGTGCTACAACTTGCACCCCTCCCAACTCCTGGTTGAGTTCCAACAGTACAGATCCAGTCAAATTCGTTGTCACACTGTATGCACATGCCAGCCTAGACATCTCCCTCCTCATTCCTATGGCAAGTCCAGGAAACGGTGGGGTGGACGCAGCCACAACCGCAGCATAGCCTGGATTGCTGTGGAGGCATTTTGATGATCATCCCCCAGCACGAGTCCTCCAGAGAGTGCTGATGTCGGAAGTTCCTCCTCATACCATATCTTAGTTCATTTTCTGGGTAGCCAAGCTAGGCTTTGATCTTCTGCATAGAAACAAACAGACCCTTTTCCCACACTTTGACATGCCCTCTATACCACTGTGCAGAACTCATTGGAGGTCAGTACACAGTAACTGCTTTTTTGTTTTTTTTGTTTTCTTGTTTTTTTTTTTTAAGAGAAAGGAATATTATCAGAAAAAGTACTTCCATAGCTGATCATCTGACACCCTTTAAGTGATCAACATTAAGGATATTTAAAGCATGCGTTGATCTTTGATTTACCAATAGTTTTATCGTATCAAGGAGTAATCCCCCTTTTCTTTCTTTCTTTCTTTCTTTCTTTTTTTTTTTCAATTTTTAATCTACACTTACACAAAGAATACTATGTTTACTATGCTCTCCCCTATATCAGCTCTCCCCTAACAACCACATTACGGTTACTGTCCAGCAGCTTAGCAAAATGTTGTAGAGTCACTACTTGTCCTCTCTGTGTTGTGCAGCCCACCCTCCCCTTTCTCCCTCCCCTCCATGCATGCTAATCTTAATACCCTCCTTCTTCTCCCCCTCCCCTTATCCCTCCCTGCCCACCCATCCTCCCCAGTTCCTTTCCCTTTGGTACCTGTTAGTCCATTTTTGGGTTCTGTAATTCCGCTGCTGTTTTGTTCCTTCAGTTTTTCCTTTGTTCTTATACTCCTCAGATGAGTGAAATCATTTGGTATTTCTCTTTCTCCGCTTGGCTTATTTCACTGAGCGTAATACTCTCCAGCTCCATCCATATTGCTGCAAATGGTTAGATTTTTCCTCTTCTTATGGCTGAGTAGTATTCCATTGTGTATATGTACCACATCTTCTTTATCCATTCATCTACCGATGGACATTTAGGTTGCTTCCAATTCTTGGCTATTGTAAATAGTGCTGCGATAAACATAGGGGTGCATCTGTCTTTCTCAAACTTGATTGCTGCGTTCTTAGGGTAAATTCCTAGGAGTGGAATTCCTGGATCAAATGGTAGGTCTGTTTTGAGCATTTTGATGGACTTCCAAACTGCTTTTCACAATGGTTGAACTAATTTACATTCCCACCAGCAGTGTAGGAGGGTTCCCCTTTCTTCACAGCCTCGCCAACATTTGTTGTTGTTTGTCTTTTGGATGGCAGCCATCCTTACTGGTGTGAGGTGATACCTCATTGTAGTTTTAATTTGCATTTCTCTGATAATTAGTGATGTGGAGCATCTTTTCATGTGTCTCTTGGCCATCTGTATTTCTTTTTTAGAGAACTGTCTGTTTAGTTCCTCTGCCAATTTTTTAATTGGGTTATTTGTTTATTGTTTGTTGAGGCGTGTGAGCTCTTTATATATTCTGGACGTCAAGCCTTTATCGGATCTGTCATTTTCAAATATATTCTCCCATACCGTAGGGTTCCTTTTTGTTCTATTGATGGTGTCATTCACTGTACAGAAGCTTTTCAGCTTAATGTAGTCCCACTTGCTCATTTTTGCTGTTGTTTTCCTTGCCCGGGGAGATATGTTCAAGAAGAGGTCACTCATGTTTATGTCTAAGAGGTTTTTGCCTATGTTTTTTTCCAAGAGTTTAATGGTTTCATGACTTACATTCAGGTCTTTGATCCATTTTGAGTTTACCTTTGTATATGGGGTTAGACAATGGTCCAGTTTCATTCTCCTACATGTAGCTGTCCAGTTTTGCCAGCACCATCTGTTGTAGAGACTGTCATTTCCCCATTGTATGTCCATGGCTCCTTTATCAAATATTAATTGACCATATTTGTTTGGGTTAATTTATGGAGTCTCTAATCTGTTCCACTGGTCTGTGGCTCTGTTCTTGTGCCAGTACCAAATTGTCTTGATTACTATGGCTTTGTAGTAGAGCTTGAGGTTGGGGAGTGAAATCTCCCCTACTTTATTCTTCTTTTTCAGGATTGCTTTGGCTATTCGGGGTCTTTGGTGTTTCCATATGAATTTTTGAATTATTTGTTCCAGTTCATTGAAGAATGTTGCTGGTAATTTGAGAGGGATTGCATCAAATCTGTATATTGCTTTGGGCAGGATGGCCATTTTAACGATATTAATTCTTCCTAGCCATGAGCATGGGATGATTTTCCATTTATTAGTGTCCCCTTTAATTTCTCTTAAGAGTGACTTGTAGTTCTCAGAGTATAAGTCTTTCACTTCTTTGTTTAGGTTTATTCCTAGGTATTTTATTCTTTTTGATGCAATGGTGAATGGAATTGTTTTCCTGATTTCTCTTTCTATTGATTCATTGTTAGTGTATAGGAAAGCTACAGATTTCTGTGTGTTAATTTTGTATCCTGCAACTTTGCTGTATTCCGATATCAGTTCTAGTAGTTTTGGAGTGGAGTCTTTAGGGTTTTTTATGTACAGTATCATATCATCTGCAAATAGTGACAGTTTAACTTCTTCTTTGCCAATCTGGATTCCTTGTATTTCTTTGTTTTGTCTGATTGCCATGGCTAGGACCTCCAGTACTATGTTAAATAACAGTGGGGAGAGTGGGCATCCGTGTCTGGTTCCCAATCTCAGAGGAAATGCTTTCAGCTTCTCACTGTTCAGTATAATGCTGGCTGTGGGTTTATCATATATGGCCTTTATTATGTTGAGGTACTTGCCCTCTATTCCCATTTTGCTGAGAGTTTTTATCATGAATGGATGTTGAATTTTGTCAAATGCTTTTTCAGCATCTATGGAGATGATCATGTTCATCACAGTTTTAGGCTCTAATCAGACACAGTAAAGCTTTAGAGTTTATTTTCTAAGATCAAGAGGAAATTATTTTTGGAATCTTCAGTAGAGGTTGGAATAACCTATATTTTGGCATGAACATCCTGGCGGCTCTGTGACATGTTGTCTTAAAGGAAGAGAAGAACAAGACCATTTGGATATAGCTGTTAGTTAATGGCCCCATGTGAACAGTTCCCAGAAGTGCAGCCTATACCATGACCAAGACAGTGGCATGTCTATCTCATCAAGCAGCAAAATATCCTTTTATATATAGAACTGACTAATGTGAATGAATTGTGAATCTTCCATATGCTTCCTCTGGATGTTTCTTTGACATCTAATTTTAAAGGACTACGATCCATTGCAATTGGTTTCACCATTCATTCAGTTTTGAAACATGGTGACACAAGGATGTATTTATTGAAAATAGGCTGCAGCACATGACATTCAAGGCCATCAATGGCAGACATCCCAGGCCTTCAGAATACAGCAGTATTCTTTTGATATTAGACAGTGGTGGATGGCACAATCAGAAGTTCCACAAACTAGGGTCATGATCAAAGTTGATAATAACCTAGTCTTAGAGATAATCATGGACCTTCTTTACTTCTTTTCTTTTGTTTCTTTAAATTTTATAGATAATATTTGTTCAATGTAAATGTGTCTTCCTTTTTGAAGTACAAAGATGGAAAATACAATTAAATCTTTTGCAACACATTCTGTTGAAAATCTGTTTATCTGCCTTTGTCTCAAGAAAGAAACAGAGAGCAAACTATAAAGCACATATAAAGAACAAGAAGGAGACTCCAAGAAGGGTCTAGCGGGTACCAATGGGGAGGGGGAGGGGAGGGTGGGGAGGGAGGGACAAGGGGATTGTGGGTACCATGATTGGTGCACATGGTGTGTGTGGGTTCACTGGGAAGACAGCATAGCTCAGAGAAGACAAACAGGGATGCTGTGGCATCTTACTATACTGATGGACAGTGACTGCAGTGCGGTATGGGGGGGGGTGACTTGATAATAAGGGTGAATGTAATAACCATATTGTTTTTCTTGTAAAACCTTCATAAGAGTGTATATCAATGATACCTTAATTTAAAAAAAAGAAGCAATCCAAAGAAAGAAAAAAGAACAAGAAGGAGAAGTTTGGGCCAATTGACCTGGGAATTTTCTTAGGGAAACCATCGTCCTTTATTTTGGAAAACTCCTTAACCTGCTATTTATCTGTGAAAGATGAAGGCCTTCTGACTTCAGTCTGAATGAATTAATCCAGCAGAAACATGGGGAGGTGGGTCAGTGATGAGTGATTTAGGCATAATGGTAATAAATGTGTAAATGTCTTTTTCCAAGGTGTGCTAGAGGAAGAGCATGCTTAAGGAGGAGTTAGAGGATAAAAAACTGGATCCTGCTGTTGTGCGGGAAGACGCTCTCAAGAGAAGGACAACTCCAGAAGGCCAGAGAAATTGTAGACAACCAGAAAGGCAATATTTTATTTATCAACTAGTCTTTCTGTGTTATCTATCTAAAAGAGATCATATAACATCTTGTAACTTGCTTTTCTTCTTAAACATATATTAGGAGACTTCTTAGTTTTTTTTTTTTGAGAGGGCACCTCTCATATTTATTGATCATATGGTTGTTAACAACAATAAAATTCTTCATAGGGGACTCAATATACAATCATTAATCCACCCCAAGCCTAATTCTCATCAGTCTCCAATCTTCTGAAGCATAACGAACAAGTTTTTACATGGTGAACAAATCTTACATTGTGAATAAGTTCTTACATGGTGAACAGTACAAGGGCAGTCATCACAGAAACTTTCGGTTTTGATCACGCATCATGAACTATAAAAAATCAGGTCAAATATGAATATTTGTTTCATTTTTATACTTGATTTATATGTGAATCCCACATTTCTCCCTTATTATTATTATTTTTAATAAAATGCTGAGGTGGTAGGTAGATGCAAGATAAAGCTAGAAAACATAGTTTAGTGCTGTGAGAGGGCAAATGTAGATGATCAAGTGTGTGCTTATAGACTAAGTATTAATCCAAGCTAGACAAGGGCAACAAAACATCCACGGATGCAGAAGATTTCTCTCAAAACAGTGGGGGTGAGGTTCTAATCCTCACCTCTATTGATCTCCAATTTCTCACCTGATGGCCCTCCTGCGACTGTGCCTGTCTTAGGTTGTTCCTCCCTTGAGGAATCTTACCTGTCTCTGGCTAACCAGTCATCTTCCGGGGGCATACAGGGAAATGTAAAGTTGGCAAGTGAGAAAGAAGCAATATTGTTTGAAAAGGTTAGCTTTTTACTTTTTTGCAGATTTATGCCCTGTGGCTTCTATGCCCAGCATTTGTCTTGAGGTATCTTTATGACTTCGAAGAATTATGATACTTGGTAATTTCGATATGAGGCATGAATTCTACTTAGGGGCTGTAATTATGAAGGAAGAAGAGAAGCTATAGAAGTAGCAGATGGAAGAAAACATGGGAAGATTGATTATTTCTTTGACATATCTTCTTGTAGTGTAACATAAGCGTGTATAGGTTTTAAATTACTAATTAAATTGCGTGCACACATTAACACAATAGTAATACAGCTACATAACCAAAGCAGACCTACAATTACCAGCCATATCCAGTGAAACCAAGAAAATCAGTTAGGCACCCTAGGCATTTGTGAAAACTTATCAATGATATGATGGATATTGTCTAACTGAATTTGAATATTTTGAGAAAAATCAGACAAATTAAAACAACCCATTCCTGGGAAATGTTCATGTCCCATATGTTCTTTTAACAGTAGATAGTCTATAGTCACAAGATTTTGGAGCACTGCAACTTGCTTGCACTTCTCCTAATTCTTGGTTGAGTTCTGACAGTATAGATCCAGTCAAATTTGTTGTTTTACTGTATGCACAGGCCAGCTTAGATATCTCCTTCTTCATTGCAATGGCAAGTCCAGGAACTGGTGAGATAAATGCAGCTACAACTGCAACAGCACCAGGATCTTTGTTGAAGCTTTTTGATGATCATCTTCTGGAATGACTCTTCCAGAGAATGTTGATGTTGGTAATTCTTCTTCATATCGTATCTTAATTTATTTTCTGGGTAGCCAAATTCGGCTTTGATCCTCTGTATAAACACAAACTAACACTTTGCCCACACTTTGATAGGCCCTTTATAACATTGTGAAGAACTTATTTGATGATATTAATTCTTCCTCGCCATAAGCATGTGATGAGTTTCCATTTGTTAGTGTCCCCTTTAGTTTCTCTTAAGAGTGACTTGTAGTTCTCAGGGTATAGGTCTTTCACTTCTTTGATTAGGTTTATACCTAGGTATTTTATTCTTTTTGATGCAATTGTGAATGGAGTTGATTTCCTGATTTCTCTTTCTATTGGTTCATTGTTAGGATATAGGAAAGCCACAGATTTGTGTGTTAATTTTGTATCCTGCAACATTGCTGTATTCCGATATCAGTTCTAGTAGTTTTGGAGTGGAGTTCCCCCTTTATTTCTGTTACTATTTGTTTCACATATGCTGGTGCCCCTGTGTTGGGTGCATATATATTTAGAATGGTTATATCCTCTTGTTGGAATGAGCCCTTTATCATTATGTAATGTCCTTCTTTATCTCTTGTTACTTTCTTTGTTTTGAAGTCTATTTTGTCTGATACTAGTACTGCAACCCCTGCTTTCTTCTCTCTGTTATTTGTCTGAAATATGTTTTTCCATCCCTTGACTTTTAGTCTGTGCCTGTCTTTGGGTTTGAGGTGAGTTTCTTGTAAGCAGCATATAGATGGGTCTTGCTTTTTTATCCATTCTATTACTCTGTGTCTTTTGATTGGTTCATTAAGTCCATTTACAATTAGGGTGACTATTGAAAGATATGTACTTATTGCCATTGTAGGCTTTAGATTCGTGTTTACCAAAGGTTCAAGTTTAGCTTCTTTAGTATCTTACTGCCTAACTTTGCTTGCTTATTGAGCTGTTATATACACTGTCTGGAGATTCTTTTCTTCTCTCCCTTCTTATTCCTCCTCCTCCATTCTTTATATGTTGGGTGTTTTGTTCTGTGCTCTTTTTAGGAGTGCTCCCATCCAGGGAAGTCCCTGTAGGATGCCCTGTAGAGGTGGTTTGTGGGAGGCAAATTCCCTCAACTTTTGCTTGTCTGGTTATTGTTTAATCCCTCCATCATATTTAAATGATTATCGTGCTGAGTACAGTACCCTTGGTTAAAGGCCCTTCTGTTTCTTTGCATTAAATATATCATGCCATTCTCTTCTGGCCTGTAAGGTTTCTGTCAAGAAGTCTGATGAAAGCCTGATGGGTTTTCCTTTATAGGTGACCTTTTGTTCTCTACCTGCCTTTAAAACTCTTTCCTTGTCCTTGACCTTTGCCATTTTAATCATTATGTGTCTTGGTGTTGTGCTCCTTGGGTCCTTTCTTTTGGGAATTCTGTGTATTTCCATGGTCTGTTCGATTATTTCCTCCCTCAGCTTGGGGAAGTTTTCAGCAATTATTTCTTCAAAGACACTTTCTATGCCTTTTTCTCTCTTCTTCTTCTTCTTGTACCCCTATAATATGGATATTGTTCCTTTTGGATTGGTCACACATCTCTCTTAATATTGTTTCATTCCTGGAGATCCTTTTATCTCTCTCTATGTCAGCTTCTATGCGTTCCTGTTCCCTGGTTTCTATTCCATCAATGGCTTCTTTCATCTTATCCATTCTGCTCATAAATTCTTCCAGAGTTTGTTTCACTTCTGTAATGTCTTTACGGGCATCTGTAATCTCCCTCCAGACTTCAGCCCTTAGCTTTTGTATATTTCTCTGCATCTCTGTCAACATGTTTATGATTTTTATTTTGAATTATTTTTCAGGAAGACTGGTTAGGTCTGTCTTCTTCTCAGGTGTTGACTCTGTGATCTTTGTCTGCTTGTAATTTTGCCTTTTCATGGTGATAGGGATAGTTTGCAGAGCTCAGACTAATGATGGCTGGAAGAACTTCTCTTCTTGTTGGTTTGTGGCCTTCCTGTCCTGGGAGAATAGCGACTTCCAGTGGCTTGTGCTGCGTAGCTGTGTGCAGACAGGGCTTTTGCTTTCTGCCTGGCTGCCATGGAGTTTATCTCCCTGTTGCTGTGGGTGTGGATTGCCTCAGTCAGCTGCTCGGATATGGTGGAGCCACATTTGGAGGGTGAGCAGCTGGGAGGCTTTTTATCTCCATCATGGGTCTCAGTGCTCCCTGCTGCCCAGGAGGTTAGAATTCCCAGAGATCCCCAGATTCCCTGCTGCCATATTAAGTGTCCCTGGATGCTTTTTTTCTGGTTTTTGGGTCCCTGTCCGTTTAAGACTTCCAAAAAGCACTCGCAAAAAATAAATAAATAAATAAATAATTTTTAAAAAATGCCACTCGCTTTCTTTGTTTCCAGGTGCTGGCCTCAGGGACTTGCTCACAGGTCTTGCTGTCCTGTTTCCTTATTATCCAGGACCCCACGCATGCACTGTGTCTGTGCTCTGGTTCAGATTGCTGGGCTGGGTATTTAGCAGTCCTGGACTCCCTCTCCCTCCCAGCTCTGACTCCTCTCCTCCAGCTGAGGGGAGGGGCACTCGGGTCCCGCCAGTCTGGGCCTTGTATTTTACCCCCTTTGTGAGGCACTGGGTTCTTGCAGGTGTCGATGTGGTCTGGATATTGTCCTGTGTCCTCTGGTCTCTATTCTAGGAAGAGTTGTCTTTGTTATATTTTCATAAATATATGTGGTTTTGGGAGGAGATTTCCACTGATCTACTCACACCACCATCTTGGCTCCCTATGCGAATAGATTTTATAAGACATTTAGTTGAGTAAACTCTACAGTGCCAAGAATGCTGAGTTTTCCTTGAAACGTTAAGGCTTTGGAGTCTAGGGAATATATTCTACAGCTCCATAGCAGCTGTTTTCAGAGAAAGCTGTAGTTAGTGGTTTATGGTATCCCAGTTAATACCATAGCAATGAAACTGGAATACTGTCAGAAACCCAAAAGTCACTGCCATTATATGGACTCAGAGGGTATTTCTGCTCAACAGTTAAGGCCAAGTCAGAGGTTACAGCAAATGAAACTCAGATCTCCTACCCTTTCAGAAGTATCTCTCTTAGAGGGGAGGGGCATATCACCTGGCCTATTCATGGAGGTGTTTAATTTGTGTTAGGTAAGAGAGGAGCCAGGTGGATACCTATTGTTGGAATCCTTGACAAGTTCTACAGTGTCAAGACCTTCTCGAATGGCCAAATTTTGAGGAAATTTGAAAAAGCTGATTTCTATTTGAAGTAACACAAAAAAGAATTTTAAAAAATACATATTGTCTTTAATTTTTCAGGACAGACAATCACAGAAAATGTTTACTCTGTACTTCAGCCACACTGCTATTTCTCCATGAGGGCGGCTGAGTTTCCTCAAAGAACAGTCATCTGCCTGCCTCCTAAGAGACAGAAGTGCTGTAATATCTCTGGGAAGTTTACCACTAGAAAGATTTGTCATATATATGTGGAGGCTGTCATTCTTGCCTTCAGCTGACAAGCAGAAAGGCCAGTAACATCCTAAGAACAGAATGTCATTGCATTCTGACTTTTTTTGACATGACTAAAGTTTTAGCCTTACTTTTTTAAGCTATTAGTTTCTTGGGAAGATTTTATATCATAAGAACAAAGAGTACATTTTAATAAACACATGGTAATATACCAGATGATAGATTTACACTGAATGCCTCTGTGGATTTTTTTAAGAAAAACAAGTTTAATAAGAATGCAGACATTTTTAGAAGAATAGTAGACAAGAAAAAATAGGATGCAACATAGAAAACATTTTTTATTCCTGTTCTTTTTTTATTTTAATTTTTAATTCCTTATTTTTATTTATTTATATATATATTTTTAAGATATATATATACATATAGGTATCATTAATCTACAATTACATGAAGAACATTATGATTACTAGGCTCCCCCCTTCATCAAGTTGCCCCCACATACCCCTTCACAGTCACTGTCCATCAGCATAGTAAGATGCTGTAAAATCACTACTTGTCACCAAGTTCAGTCACTGTCCTTTAATATAGTAATATGCTGTAAAATCACTAATTGTCTTCTCTGTGTTGCACAGCCCTCCCCATGCTCCCCCAACACTGTACATGCTAATCATAATGCCCCCTTTCTTTTTACCCACCCTTATCCCTTCTTTCCCACCCATCCTCCCTAGTCCCTTTCCCTTTGGTAACTATTAGTCTCTTCTTGGGTTCTGTGATTCTGCTGCTGTTTTGTTCCTTCAGTTTCCCTTTGTTCTTATACTCCACATAGAAAACATTTTCAAATGACTTTAGTAAGTTTAACAAGGTCACAAAAGCATCAGTGTATGGTTGTTCAGGCAGCAAATTAAAAGCCTGAAAGAGTCCATCTGTGATTGGACAGTGTGCCTATACTGACTACCCTGGAATTAACAATGTGCTCTAATTGGCAATTGTGGATATGCTCTAATGTAAGTGCAGGTGCCAGATGTGCTTGGAGTACTTTCATCAAAAGGGAAATGTTTTTCATGATACATTAAACCTATTCCAGAAAGAATTCAGACACTCCCATGGATAAAATGATATAAATTTTGGTTAGAGGTAAAAAGTGTATTATTCTGTGTTTTGTGGAACACCGTATGTTGTGTGTTGTTCAGAAAAGTTTAATAATACTTTGCCAAGAGTGACGCAGGGCATAGGTCCACAGGAATTTTAAACTGAATAAAACTTCCAACATAGTACACAGTCTTTCCAGAGGTCAAATTCTGTTTAGTTAATAAAATAAAAACGTATTGTTATCCTTTGAAATAAATGTAGAAACACTTTACCAAATGGCAGAAGTCCTGTAAGTATTCAAAGCTTAATAACTAATAACACTTAGAAAAACAATTACAGCTGAATTTACCAAAAGATATTTATGGTAGAATTTAGTTCTGCACTTATAAATATACTTAACTCCCTTGCTTTTTGTGATTAAAAAAAAGTGTACTTATTATCGGGTCAGTTAAAACATAATTTAAATTGGGCAGCATTAGATCACTCTCATGATGTAGGATATGTTTATTATCTTATGATTGAAAGAATTCCTAATCCCATTTCTGTGCTACCACAGGGACATTATATAGTGAAATTCTGAGCAAAAATAGATGGTCGAGATTACTGCTATACATTTATTTTTTTAAGAGAGAAATTATACCTCACATAAAAAAAAACAGGAAGCAAACTTAAATTTAAGGGATGATTTAAAAAAAAAACCAGTTCAGACACCAACCTCTGGTATTTCCCTAGCTAAAAAATGCCAATTGGTAAGTACTTTTTGGACTATAAATCCAAGTAAAAGGCACTAATCAGCAGTACATAGGCTGGCGAGTCACACGCCCTGTCCCTTGGCCACCCTCTGAGAAGCCTCAGGACCTCTGTGAACCACCAGAGACCCACGACACTTCCCCATGAACCTGGACCCTTGCAACAGAACCAGAAGTGATTCAATCTGCTTGTTGCATAATTTTCTCATTCTACATCCCACCCATGACCCATTTTCTTTTTCTCCTCAGGACTGAATAATCTTTTTATTTTTGTTAGCACTTTTTAAATCCTATTTGGATAGTCAAATGCCAGTGCTAGACTACTAAAAAGTCTATTTTGTATAGTTAAAAAAATTATGGGCAGAGAAATAAACAATATTAATTAACTTTCTCAATGGAAGCTTTGAAAGACATATTGCTCTTTTAAAGAGCAATTTCTCTCATCAAGCACCTAATGCCACCCCCCCAAAAAATGAAATCAGCTCTATGTCTTTTTCATCTTTCACCTTCCCTGACAGATACACTCATATCATTACCCTCCCTATTAGCTTGCTGGAGCTACTATAACCAAATACCACGAACTAGGTGGCTTAAACAATAGCATTGTGTTTCCTTGTAATTCTGGAGGTTAGAAATCTGAGGTCAAGGTTTTGGCAGGTTTGGTTTCTCCTGAGACATTTCTTCTTGACTCACTGAAGGCTGCCTTCTCTCTGTGTCCTTAGCTGGTTGTCCCTCTGTCTATGTTATCTGTGTCAGAATCACCTTTTCTAATAAGGACACCAGTCATATTGCATTAGGGACCACCCTAACAATTTTATTTGAATTTAATTACCTCTTTAAAGCCCCTATCACATTCTGAAGTACTGGGGATTTCAGATTCAGCATCTGAATTTTGAGGATAGGGATACAATTCAAACAATAACATTATCCAACAATGTCCTCCTTTTCATTGCCTTTGATGGTAATTTCCTCATTGTTATGTCCTGGTGAATTATTTTTGTTGCTTCTATAATGCTTAAAATAAAGCACAGACTTTTGGTAATGGATATTTTGTTTAAGAAATATAAGAAATGTTGCCTTTTTATGTATACATTATTATTTAATACTAGTCCTTGATGAAAATCTCTTTTAATAATGTAACAAAGTCTCACCTTTAAGTCTTAAGATGTTACTTCTTATGTTAACAAACAAATATTTTAAATGAATAGCCTTCTTTATCTGTAGACTACATTGCAAGATTTTTGTTGTTTATTTGGAATTTTTCATAGGAAATATTTGTAATATGAAAGAAAGGAGAATCTTTTCAGGAAGATAAAAGGCAAAGAAAAGAAGTAGTAGTTTCCAGTTCAAAGTGGGAGCAAGAGAGATGAAAAATACAGCCAGAAATTACAAAGAAAGTACTGTCAGCCGGGATGTCCCCTTCATCTGTATTGTTGGAACATGGCAGAACTGTAGGCTTCAAGACCACATGCACACAGCTCTCTCTGAAACAGTTGGCATTGCCAACCTTAAGCAGTTTGATGATTGTGACCCTACAGCATAATAACAGTCAGTTAATTTTTTAGAATCAATGACAGGTTAAGTATTTATTTCATCTAACATGTTTTTTTTTTTTGTGGCCACTTAGAAAAACTATAGTCCCATACTTTCTTGCTCACATCTATACTGCAGATATTCATAAATTAAAAACATGTCTGATCTGAGCACTAGGTTTGTTTTTTCTTTCTTTTCTGAGCAAAGGTTAAAAACACAGAAGTGTCTTTGACAGTGGATGTTGCCCTGGGCTTAGCCAAAAGAAGGCGTCCCTGTTTCACTAGCTATACTAGAGCTCTCACCAGGCAAATGTATGCAGAGGGTAGAAGATCTTTCTAGGGGACTGTTTATTAGCCCTGTGTTGTACATTTTGTTTTTGTTGGGATTCTAATGTTGGCAGTGTCTAAAAGCATATGTGGTTTTTATTGATACTGTTGCTATTTAATTTTTAACATAGACTATTTTGCCATGTAATAATGCTAAACTAAAAAGGCAAAAAGAAATAAAACACTAAGGCAGAGATTTACCCAGGAATATGCCTTACCACACACAGAAGTCTATCCATTACTCTATTACTAGAGTCAAAGAATAAGCTGAGTTAAGGATTTTGTAAAACTTAAAGATCAGCTTAAAAAGGCAGAAAAATAAGATGAATAACTCATCTTTTGATCACTTATAGAAAAGAAAACAACTATTGCAGTGTGGTTCACATTTGTGTATTTTTAAAAACAGAGTAAACATTCACATGTACCTGAATGCTGTTTTGTCTTGGTAACAGTATTCTCCATAAAACACACCTACATAAAATCACAGCATTGCATCTCTATTCATATAATTTTACAAATTTACTCTTGAAATTGGCCTTGTTTTTCTATAAGCTGAAGTAAGTTTGGTGAGGTTGATGAGTAGTCACAAAGTATGGGAATGTGTATATTGGCATTTGTCTGAGAGTGTGTGTGTGTGAGCAAGTGCCTGTGAATGAGATATTTAATTTAATCCAAAAAATAATATATGGTACTTTGAAGTTAATTGTTCAAGTATTTTGATTACAAATAGCTCAAATAAAGATTTCATTTAGAATTTTATCTATATATTATACCATCAAAGGAAACTGCTGCCTTGAGTTTTGAGAAGATATAGATTGATTACTAGGTTTGCCAAACATTTGCCTAACTCTGTAATGCCACCAAAGGTTTTTCCCCGTACCTTTACTGTACTGGCATTTAATTTCAGATTGGAAACCAAATGGTTTTCTGTTTCCCTTCTTTTCATTGTAATTAAATCTGTAGTGTTTAAATTTAAGTGCTGAGGTCTTAAGCAAGACTGAACAAAGACCAAAACAAAACAAAATTCACACTTGTGTACTGAGCCTCTGCCTTGCTGAAAGTGCTATGTGGGCCTCAGAGCCATGTAAGACGGGATCACTGTCCCCATGCAGGTTCCTCTAGAGCCTGTCATTCTTAAAAGTGCTCCTTCTGGTGACTCTGCAATGGCACTTCCTCTCATGAGATCCAAAGCTTTTAGGAGACAGCTGGTTAATGACATTTGGTAAATAGAGTTTTACTCTTTCCTATCCTGCCCCACTAAACATGGGAGCACATCATTTAGAAATGGAAAGTGAAAATCATTTTATTTTCTTAACCATCCCCTAGTCAAAGAAGAGAAGTAACTGGAAAATTGTTTCCTCACATTTAATCCAGATTCTCCAGGCCAGTCCTAACAGGAATAAAGTAAATAAAATTTTTGATTGCCACACCTCATTTAAAATATTGTTTAGCATTTTAGAGAATACAGATATGTAATATTTATCATCCTTTGACACAGATATGTAATATTTATCATCCTTTGACACTCATGCAAATATCAACAGAAAATTAAAGTTTTTTTTAATGCAAGAAAATATTTTACTGTTGTACAATCATGTTCTGATGGTTTGATTCTTTGGTTATGTAACTGTATTCCTATTATGTTAATGTGTGTGTGCAATTTAATTAGTAGTTTAAAACCTATACATGCTTAAGTTACTCTACAAGAAGATATGTCAAAGAAATAATCAATCCTCCCATGTTTTCTTCCGTCTGCTACCTCTATAGCTTTTCTTCTTCCTTCTTAATTACAACCCTTAAATAGAATCCGTGCCTCATATCGAATTTACCGAGTATCATAATTCCTTCAAGTGGTAAAGATACCTCAAGACAAATGCTGGGCATAGAAGCCACAGGGCATAAAGCTGCAAAGAAGTAAAAAGCTAACCTTTTCAAACAATATGGCTTCTCTCTCACTTACCAACTTTACATCTCCCTGTATGGCCCCAGAAGATGACTGGTTAGTCAGAGATGGGTAAGATTCCTCAAGGGAGGAACAACCTAAGACAGGCACAGTCGCAGGGGGGCCATGAGGTGAGAAATTGGGGATCAACAGAGGTGAGGCTTAGAACCTCAACCCCCTGTTTTGAGAGAAATCTTCTGCATCCGTGGATGTTTTAATGCCCTTGTCTAGCTTGGATGAACACATAGTCTACAGGCATACACCTGATCATCTACAATTGCTCTCTTACAACACTAAACTATGTTTTCTACCTTTATCTTTCATCTACCTACTACTTCAAGGATTATGCAAAGGTGGCTGATCAGGAGAAAGGACAGATGGACAACATCAGCCCAGCACACTCAGCCCAGCAGGCTGGGAACTTTCAGGAGATTCATATGCTCCATACTTCTGGCTGGCAACACAGTGCCAAAGCTACCCACTGTGATACACAACCTGCCACTACTTCCTCCTGTCCCGCTCACCTGCTGTCCCCACCATCATGCTAGGCCAGCCAGGGGATAGCCCTGCCTGTGGAAGCTACAGGGGCATAATACAGAGGCTTCTTCCTGTGTGATCAGCCCACTGGACCTGGCAGTGGAGGCACTGCAGCCGGGGAGCAGGAAAGAGCTCCTTCCTCCTGGCAGAGAATGGTGCTGCATGCCTGTAACCCCCACTATTGCTCCAGGTGCTGGGCTGCTCCAGAGAATAGAGCTTCTGAGCACTAGAGGGCACCACCCACACAAACCTATTATTCTGTAGGAATCATGAAATATGAAACAGCAAAAAATTTTGTACAAACAAGAATCCAACATATACTAGAAAGATGGCTAAGTGAAGTTGAAATCAACAACACTCTTGATAAGGATTTCAAAACAAAAATCATAAACATGCTCACAGAGCTACAGAAAAATATATAAGATCTCAGGCAGGACTTCATAAAAGAGATAGAAACTTTGAAAAGTACTGTATCTGAAGTAAAACATACAGTACAGGAATTTAAAAGTAGTTGAGACAAGGTAGGGAAGATGGTAAATGAAATACAAACTAGAGAATACAAAAGTAAAGAAGAGGTACAGAGAGAAAAAAGGATCCCTAAGAATGAAAGGATAATAAGAGAACTATGTGACCAATCCAAATGGGAGAATATTTGCATTATATGGGAATGAGAAGAAGAAGGGAGAGAAAAAGGGATAGAAAGTGTCTTTGAAGAAATAATTGCTGAAAATTCCCCCAATCTGGGGAAGGAAATAGTCTCTCAGACCATGGAAGTTCACAGATCTCCCAACACAAGGGACCCAAGGAAGACAACACCAAGACACATAATAATTAAAATGGCAAAGATCAAGGAAAAGGACAGACTATTAAAATCAGCTAGAGAGAGAAAAAAGATCACCTACAATGGAAAGCCCAACAAGCTATGATCTGAAATCTCAGCAGAAACCTTACAGGCCAGAAGTGATTGGCACAATATATTCAATACAATGAAACAGAAGGGCCTCCATCCAAGAATACTCTAATCAGAAAGATGATCATTTATACTTGAAGCAGGGACTAAACAATTTCCAGATAAGCAAAAGTTGAATTTACCTCCCACAAACCACCTCTACAGTCTATTTTTAAAAATTTTTTATTAAGATATTATTGATATACACTCTTATGAAGGTTACACATGAAAACAACAATGTGGTCACTACATTTACTCATATTATCGGGTCCCCACACATACGCCATTGCAGTCACTGTTCATCAGTGTAGTAAAATGCCACAGATTCACTGCTTACCTTCTCTGTGCTACACTGTTTTCCAAGTGATCCCTCACACCATGTGTACTAAACATAATACCCCTCAATCCCCATTCCCCTCTCTCCCGACCCACCCTCCCACACCCCTCCCCTTTAGTAACCACTAGTCCTTTCTTGGAGTCTGTGAGACGGCTGCTGTTTTGTTCTTTCAGTTTTGCTTCGTTGTTATACACCACAAATGAGGGAAAATATTTGGCACTTGTATTTCTCTGTCTGGCTTATTTTACTGAGCATAATATCCTCCAGCTCCATCCATGTTGTTGCAAATGGTAGGATTTGTTTCTCTCTTATGGCTTAATAGTATTCCATTGTGTATAAGTACTACCTCTTCTTTATCCATTCATCTACTGATGGACACTTAGGTTGCTTCCAAATCTAGGCTATTATAAAAAGTGCTGCAATAAACGTAGGGGTGCATATGTCTTTTTGAATCTGAGAAGTTGTATTCTTTGTGTAAATTCCAAGGAGTGGGAATCCCAGGTCACATGATATTTCAATTTTTAGCTTATAGAGGAACCTCCGTACTACTTTCCACTGTGGTTGAACTAGCTTAGATTCCCATAAGAAGTGTAGGAGGGTTTCCCTGTATCAGCACCCTCACCAGCATTTCTTGCTGTTAGTCTTTTTGATGCTGGCCATCCTTACTGGTGTGAGGTGATACCTCTTTGTAGTTTCAATTTATATTTCTCTGATGATTAGTGATGTGGATCATCTTTTCATGTATCTGTAGCTCATCTAAATTTCTTATTTGGAGAATACTGTCTTCATATCCCCACCCATTTTTTCATTGGGTTATTTACTTTTTGGGCTGAGGCATGTGAGTTCTTTGTATATTTTGGATGTTAACCCCTTGTAGGATATGTCATTTACAAATATATTCTTCCATACCAATGCCTTTTTGTTCTGTTGATGGTGTCCTTTGTCATATAGAAGCTTTTTAGTTTGATGTAGTCCCATGCGTTCATTTTTACTTTTGCTTCTGTTGCTTGAGGAGATGCATTCAGGAAGAAGTTGCTCATGTTTATATTCTGGAGATTTTTGCCTATGTTGTCTTCTAAGAGTTTTATGGTTTCATGACTTACATTCAGGTCTTTGATCCATTTCAAGTTTACTTTTGTGTATGGGGTTAAACAATAGTCCAGTTTCATTCTCTTGCATATAGCTGTCCAGTTTTGCCAACAGCAGCTGTTGAAGAGGCTGTCATTTCCCCATTTGTCCATGGCTCTTTTATCATATATTAATTGACCATGTATTGTTGGGATTATATCAAGGCAATCTAGTCTGTTCCACTGGTCTGTGGCTCTGTTCTTGTGCCAGTACCAAATTGTCTTGATTATGTGGCTTTGTAGTAGAGCTTTAAGTTGGGGAGCAAAATCCCCCACTTTATCTTCTTCCTTCTCAGGATTTCTTTGGCTATCACAGACGTTTGTGGTTCCATATGAATTTCAGAATGATTTGATATAGTTCATTGAAGAATGCTGTTGATATTTTGTTAGGAATTGCATTGAATCTGTAGATTGCTTTAGGCAGGATGGCCATTTTGGCAATATTAATTCTTCCTGTCCATGTGCATGGGACGTGTTACATTTACTGGTACCTTCTTTAATTTCTCTCATAAGTGTCTTGTAGTTTTCAGGGTATAGCTCTTTCACTTCCTTAGTTAGGTTTATTCCTAGGTAGTTTATTATTTTTGATGCAATTATGAATGGAATCGTTTTCCTGATTTCTCTTTCTGCTAGTTCATAGTTACTGTATAGGAATGCAAACAGATTTCTGTGTATTAATTTTGTATAATGCAACTTTGCTAAATTCAGATATTAGATCTAATAGTATGAAGTGGATTCTTTAGGATTTTTTATGTACAGTATCATGTCATCTGCAAAAAGGAACAGTTTAACTTCTTTCTTGCCATTCTGGATGCCTTTTACTTTTTTGTGTTGTCTGATTGCTGTGGCTAGGACCTCCAGTATTATGTTGAATAGAAGTGGGGAGAGTGAGCATCCTTGTCTTGTTCCCAATCTTAAAGGAAAAGCTTTCAGCTTCTTGCTGTTAAATATAATGTTGGCTGTGGGTTTTTCATATATGGCCTTTATTATGTTGAGGTATTTGCCCTCTATACCCATTTTGTTAAGGGTCTTTATCATGAATGGATATTGAATTCTGTCAAATACTTTTTCAGTATCTATGGAGATGATCATGTGATTTTTGTCCTTCTTTTTGTTGATGTAGTGGATGATGCTGATGGATTTTCGATTGTTGTACCATCCTTGCATCCCTCAAAAAAATCCTACTTGGTCATGAAGGATGATCTTTTTGATGTATTTTTGAATTTGAGTTGCAAATATTTTGTTGATTATATTTGCATCTATGTTCATCAAGAATATTGGTCTGCAATTTTCTTTCTTTGCTGTGTCTTTGCCTGATTTTTGTATTAGAGTGATGCTGGCCTCATAGCATGAGTTTGGGAGTATTTCTTCTTCTACTTTTTGGGAAACTTTAAGAAGGATGGCTATTAGGTCTTCACTAAATGTTTGATAAAATTCAGTGGTGGAGCCATCTGATCCAGCCATTTTATTTCTTGGGCAGTTTTTTGATTGCCAATTCAATTTTCCTGCTGGTGATTGGTCTGTTCTGATTTTCTGTTTCTTCCTGGGTGAGCCTTGAAAGGTTGTTTTGTTCTAGAAAATTGTCCATGTCTTCAAGGGTTTTCAGTTTGTTAGCATGTAATTTTTCATAATTTTCTCTAATAATTCTTTATATTTCTGTGTTGTCCATAGTGACTTTTCCTTTTTAATTTCTGATTCTGTTTGTGTGTGTAGAATATCTTTTCTTCCTGATAAGTCTGGCTGGTGGTTTATCTATTTTGTTTATTTCCTTGAAGAAGCAGCTCCTGCTTTCATTTATTCTTTCTATTGTTTTATTCCTCTCAATTTAATTTATTTATGTTCTAATCTATATTATGTCCATCCTTCTACTGACTTTGGGACTCATTTGTTCTTCTCTTTCTAGTTTTGTTAATTCTGAGTTTAGACTGCTCATGTGGGATTGTTCTTCCTTCCTGAGGTAGACCTGTATTGCAATCTACTGTCCTCTAATCATGGCCTTTGCTGCATCCCACAGATTTTACGGTGTTATATTACTGTTGTTATTTGTGTCCATGTATTGCTTGATCTCTGTTTTTATTTTGTCTTTGATCCATTGGCTATTTAGGAGCGTGTTGTGAAACCTCCATGTATTTGTGGGATTTTTCATTTTCTTTGTGAAATTTATTTGTAGTTTCATACATTTGTGATCTGCAAAACTTGTTGGTAGATTTTCAATCTTTCTGAATTTTTTGAGGCTTTTTTTGTGGCCTAATATAAGATCTATTCTTGAAAATGTTCCATGTGTATTTGAGAAGAATGTGTATCCTGCTGCTTTTGGGTGTAGAGCTCTTTAGATGTCCCTTAGGTCCATCTGTTCTAATACGTTGTTCAATGCTTCTGTCTCCTTACTTATTTCCTGTCTGGTTTTCTGTCTGGTTGAATGAGTTGAGTGTTGGAGAATGCATTGGATCTATTTCCCCTTTTAATTCTGTTAGTATTTGTTTCACATATGTAGGTGCTCCTTGTTCTGTGCATAGATATTTATAATGGTTGTATCTTCTTGTTGAATTGACCTTTTTATCATTATGTAATGTCCTAATTTATTTCTCGTGACTTTCTTTGTTTTGAAGTCTATTTTTTTCTCATACAAGTACTGCAACTCCTGCTTTTTTCTCACTATTATTTGCATGAAATATCTCTTTCCATCCCTTCTCTTTTAGTCTGTTCATTTTTTTGGATTTGAAGTGAGTCTCTAGTACACAGCATATAGATGGGTCTTGATTTTTTATCCATTCAGTGACTCTGTATCTTTTGATTGGTGCATTCAGACCATTTACATTTAGGGTAATTGTGGATAGGTATGTTCTTATTGCCATTACAGGCTTTAGGTCTGATGTTCAACAAAGGTTCAAGGTTAAGTTCCTTACTATCTAAGAGTCTAACTTAACTCACTTTATATGCTATTACAAACACAATATAATGTTCTTTTTTCCCCTCCTTTTGTCCTCCTCCATTCTTTATATATTAGATATCATATTCTGTAGTCTTTGTCTGTCCCTTGATTGACTTTGGGGATAGTTGATTAAATTTTGAATTTGCTGAGTAATTACCTGTTCTACTTTCTTTACTGTGGTTTTATTATCCCTGTTGACAGCTATTAAACCTTAGGAACACTACCATCTATAGCAGTTCCTCCAAAATACACTGCAGAGATGCTTTGTGGAAGGGAAATTCTCTCAGTTTTGCTTATCTGAAAAGTGTTTAATCCCTCCTTCAAATTTAAATGATAATCTTCTGGATATAGTAATCTTGGTTCCAGGTCCTTCTGCTTCATTGCATTAAATGTACCATGCAACTCCCTTCTTGCCTGTAAGGTTTCTGCTGAAAAGTCTGATGATAGCCTCATGGGCTTTCTTTGTATGTGATATTATTTCTCTCTCTGGCTGATTTTCATAGACTGTCCTTATCCTTGATCTTTGCCATTTTAATTACTATATGTCTTGGTGTTGTCTTTCTTGGGTCCCTTGTGTTGGGAGATCCGTGCACCTCCATGGCCTAAGAGACTATTTCCTTCCCCAGATTTGGGAAGTTTTCAGCCATTATCTTCTCAAGGACAGTTTCTATCCATTTTTCTCTCTCTTTTCCTTCTGGTACCCCTCTAGTGTGAATATTGTTCTGTTTGGATTGGTCACCCAGTTCTCTCAATATTCTTTCATTCTTAGAGATCCTTTTTTCTCTCTTTGCCTCAGCTTCTTTGTATTCCTCTTCTCTGATTTCTATTTCATTGATCTCCTCCACCAATTATAATCTGCTTTTAAAACCTTCCATTGTATGTTTCATTTCTGATACTGTGTTCTGTAATGATTAGATCTCTGACTGGAATTCATTCCTGAGTTCCTGAATATTTTTCTGAACATCCATGAGCATGTTAATGAATTTTAATTTGAAATCTCTTTCAGGAAAATTTATGAGGTCCATTTCATTTGACTCTTTTTCTGCTGTTTTATTCATGATTTTGCTTTGAACCAGGTTCCTTTGGCATTTAATATTTGTGTGTGGTGCCCTCTGGTTCACAGAAGCACTACTCTCTGTAGCTGATCAGCTCCTGGAGCAATGTTGAGGTCACCGGGGGGCATTATTGGTGCCTGGAGGAGGGAAGACCTGTTTTCTGCTTCCTGGCTGCTATGCCTGTCTCCACTGTGAGAACCAGTGTGTCAAGCACACAGGTATAAGCCTCTATGCTTTGCATTTGTAGTTACTGTAGACTTCCCTCAGGTTGCCCTAATGCCAGGGTAGGTTTTGCCAGTGTACAAGTCAGGTGGGACTGCTCGGGAGAAAGGCACACTAAGCTGCAATATCATGGAGGTTGTCCTTGGAGCTGTGTAACCAACCAGGGAGTCGGAGCACTTGAAGATCATGAAGTTTCCTAACCTGCTGGATAGTGTGCACTTGAACAATTTTGTCTACCTGTCCTTTCTCCTGAGCAGTAAGCTCTGTGCAATCCTTGCCCCTTTAGCAACCCTTTTGCTGTTAGGAAGTCTCTCACACTGCCCGCCTTTCTTTTGTCCCAGAGCAGCCAGATATGGGTCCCTGCTTTCCACAAGCAGCTGGAATCTCAGTCTCTCCAGGTATTCAGGCTGTCTTAGCTTTCCACCACTCCCTAATCACAAGAGCACCATGAAAACACCATGAAATGTAGGTTTTTGGTCCCAGAGCACATCTACAGAGCTAGGTGTTCAGAAGTCCCAGGCTTCCACTCCCTCCCCACTCTGCTTCTCTTCCTCCAGTGGGTGAGCTGGGGTGGAGGAAGCACTTGGTTCCCAGTGGGCCATGGCTTTGGTACATTACCCTGTTCTGTGAGGTTTATTCTTTTTCTCTAGATGTATGCACTCTAGTGCAGCCCTTTTTCCTGTTGCTCTTTCAGGAATAGTTGTATTAATATTTTCTTATTATATGCTATTTTGGAAGGAGGCCTCTGTCTCACCTCTCACACCACCATCTTTTGCCTGTCTACCGTCTATTTTAATGGGACTGCTATAGGTGGATGTGCTCTTATGGTTAAATAGCTGTCACCACAGAAAATGAAACCGCATTAAAGAAGTAAAACAATTAATTTCCAAGAAAAACAAAATTAATCAATTAACCACAAAGCCAGGCAAGGGATACACAAAGAGTACAGAATATGACACCTAATATATAAAGATAGGAGAAGGGAGAAAAAGAAAGAACCATTAGATTGTGCTTGAAGTACCATAAAAAGTGAGTTAAGTTAAACTGCTAGGTAGAAAAGAAGCTGCACTTGAACCTTTGGTTACTATGATCTAAAGCCTGCAACAGCAGTAAGTACATATCTATTGATATTCAACCTAATTGTAAATGCACTGAACACACCACTCAAAGACATAGAGTTACAAAGTTGATTAAAAAACAAGACCTATCTATATGCTGCCTACAATAGACCAACGTCACACCCAAAGACATACACAGACTAAAAATGAAGGGATGGAAATAGATATTTCATGCAACTAATAGGAAGAAAAAAGCAGGAGTTGCAGAACTTGTATCAGACAAATAGACTTCAAAACAGAGAAATTATGAAGAGACAGAGAAGGACATTACACAACAATAAAGGGGTCAGTCCACCAAAAGGATATAACCACTATAAATATCTATGCACCCAATACAGGAGCACCTAAATATGTAAAAAATACTAAGAGAATTAAAGGAGAAATACTGTGTAATACATTCATTCATCCATTTTAGGAGAATTCAACATACCACTCACTCCAAAAGACATTTCAACCAGTCAGAAAATAAGTAAGAGACAGAGGCATTGAGCAATACATTAAAACAGCTAGACCTAGCAGACATCTACAGAACACTCCACCCCAAAGCACAGGATATACCTTCTTCTCAAGTGCACATGTAACATTTTCAAGAGTAGATCATATACTAGGTCACAAAAAGAACCTTGGTAAATTCAAAAAGATTGAAATTGTACCAACCAGTTTCTCAGACCACAAAGGTATGAAACTAGAAATAAATTATGCAAAGAAAAAAAAAGCCCAGAAACATGGAGACTTAACAACATGCTCCTAAATAATCAATGGACCAATGACCAAATAAAAACAAAGGTCAAGCAATATATGGAGACAAAGGAAAACAACAACTGAACTACCCAAAATCTTGCAGCAAAGGCAGTACCAAGAGTGAAGTATATTGCAATACAGGCATAACTCAAGAAAGAAGAACAATCCCAAATTAAGAGTCTAAACTCACAACTAATGAAACAAGGAAAAGAACAAAAGAGTCCCAAAGTCTGTAGGAGGAGGGACATAATAAAGATTAGAGCATAAATAAATAAAATCAAGAAGAATAAAACAATAGAAAGAATCAATGAAACTAGGAGCTGCTTCTTTGAGAAAATAAACAAAATAGATAAACCCTTAGCTAGACTTATCTAGAAGAAAAGAGAGTGTATGCACAAAAACAGAATTAGAAATGAAAAAGGAAAAATCACTATGGATACCACAGAAATACAAAGAATTATTAGAGAAAACTATGAAAAATTATATGCTAACATGCTGGGTAACCTGGAAGAAATGGACAACTTTCTAGAATAATACAACCTTCCAAGACTGACCCAGGAAGAAACAGAAAATCTGAACAGACCAATTACCAGCAATGAAATCAAATTGGTAATCAAAAAACTATCCAAGAGCAAAATACCTTGACCAGATGGCCTCACTGCTGAGTTTTATCAAACACTTAGAAAAGACTTAATACCTGTCTTCCTTACAGTTTTCCGAAAAGTATAAGAGGAAGGAATAATTCTAAACTTATTCTGTAAGGCCAGCATCACTTTGATACCAAAACCAGACAAAAACACCACAAAAAATAAAGAAAATTACAAACCAATACCCTTGATGAAAATAGATGCAAAAGTCTCAACAAAATATTAGCAACCTAAATTCAAAAATACATTAAAAAGATCATCCATCATTATCAAGTAGGATTTATTCCAGGGATGCAAGTATGGTACAGTATTCTAAAATCCATCAACATCATATACCAGATCAACAAAAAGGACAAAAATCACATAATCATCTCAATAGATGCTGAAAAAGTGTTTTGGACAAAATTCAATAAGCATTGATAATAAAAACTCTCAACAAAATGGGTATACAAGGCAAATACCGCAATATAATAAAGACCATATATGACAAACCTACAGCCAACATAATACTTACCAGCAAAAATCTGAAAGCTTTTCCTCTAAAGATTGGGAACAAGGCAAGAATGCCCATTCTCACCACTTTCATTCAGCATAGTACTGGTGGTCCTATCCAAGGCAATCAAACAAAAGGAAAAAAAAGGCATTCCAGACTGGTAAAGAAGTTAAACTCACTGTTTGCAGATGACAATATTATACATAAAAAAATCTCCTAAAGTATCCCCCAAAAAATATTAGCCCTAATAACTGAATTCAGAAAAGTTTCAGGATACAAAATTAATACACATAAAACTTTTACATTCCTATGTACTAATGCAGAAAGGAAAATCAGGAAAACAGCTCCATTTACAATTGCAGCAAAAAGAATAAAATACCTAGGAATAAACCTAAGTAAGAAGGTGAAAGACCTATACCCTGAGAAACACAAGACACTCATGAGAGAAATTAAAGATACTAATAAATGTATATACTTCCATGTTTATGGATAGGAAGAATTATTATTGTCAAAATGGTCATCCTGCCTAAAGCATTCTATAGTTTCAATGCAATCTCTATCAAAATACCAATAGCATTCTTCAACGAACTATAAGAAATAGTTCTAAAATTCATATGGAACCACAAAAGACCCAAAATAGCCAAAGCAATCCTGAGAAGAAAGAAGATAAAGCTGGGGGATTACACTCCCCAACTTCAAGCTCTACTACAAAGCCACAGTAATAAAAACAGTTTGGCAAAAGACCAGACCTGTAGATCAATGGAACAGAATAGAGAGCCCATATATAAAGCCACACATATATGGCCAATTAATATACAATAAAGGAGTCATGGATACACAATGGTGAAATGACAGCCTCTTCAACAACTGGCATTGGCAAAACTGGAAAGCTACATGTAAGAGAAATAACTATTTTGTAGTCTAACTCCATATACAAAAGTAAACTAGAAATGGATAAAAGACCTGATTGTACATCATGAAAACATAAACTCACAGAAGAAAACACAGGCAAAAATCTCTTGAATTTAAAGATGAACAATTTTTTCTAAACATATCTCTTCAGGCAAGGGAAACAAAAGCAAAAAGAACAAATGTAACTAGATCAAACAAAAAAGCAAAATACACCATCAGCAGAACAAAAAGGCATCCTACACTATGGGAGAATATATTCATATATGACATCCTATAAGGGGTTAACATCCAAAATATATGAAGAACTCACATGCCTCAACACCCACAAAGCAAATAACTCAATTAAAAAATGGGCAGAGAATATGAAGAGAGAATTCTCCAAAGAAGAAATTCAGATGGCTAACAGACACATGAAAAGATGCTCCACATCACTAAACATCCAGGAAATGCAAATTAAAACCACAATGAGATAGCACCTCACACCAGCTAGGATGGCCAACATCCAAAAGACAAGAAACAACAAATTGTAGTGAGGATGTGGAGAAAGGGGAGCCCTCCTCCATTGTTGGTGGGAATATAAATTAGTTAAACCATTGTGGAAAGCAATATGGAGGCTCCTCAGAAATCTAAAAAGAGAAATACCATTTGACCCAGGAATTCCACTCCTAGGAATTTATCCAAAGAAAACAAGATCTCTGATTCAAAAAGACATGTGCACCCCTATGTTTATCGCAGCACTATTTACAATAGCCAAGAAATGAAAGCAACCTACGTGTCCAGCAGTAGATGAATGGATAAAGAAGATGTGGTACATATGCACAATAGAATACTATTCAGCCATAAAAAGAAAAGAAATCCTACCATTTGCAGCAATATGGATGGAGCTAGAGCATATTATGCTCAGTGAAATAAGCCAGGTGGAGACAAGTACCAAATAAGACAAGTACCAAATGATTTCCCTCATTTGTGGAGCATAACAATGAAGTAAAACTGAAGGAGCAAAACAGAGCAGACTCACAGACTCCAAGAAGGGACTAGCAGTTACCAAAGGGAAGGGCTTACGGAGGGTGGTTGAGGAGGGAAGGTGAATGGGATTAAGGGACTTTATAATTAGCACACGTAGTACAGGTAGTTCAAAGTGAAGGCACTATAGCATAGAAAAGACAAGTAATGACCACAGCATTTTACTACATTGATGGATAGTGATTACAATGAGGTGTGTGGGGGCTGGGTTTTATAATATGCGTGAATGTTGAAACCACAGTGTTGCTCATGTGGAAATTTCATTAGATTATGTATCAATGATACCTTAATAATAAAAAAGAAAAGATTTAGGGGTCTAGTTCAATAATAATAAGAAAACCCACAGATCTGTGGCCAGCATTGAAGATTTTTTTTCTAGGGGCATCTGACCTTTCTGGATTAAGTTAGAGCTTTAACAATCTTCTGGTATTAAGGCAACAGAAATAGGATTCCAGAGTCAATGAGAAGTGAAGAACATGGGAAATTTCCCAGAATGGGGATTAGAATACTAAATGAATAAACTCTAGAATTAAGGATGAACAATTGTAAATGGACAGAGGGAAGGAGATCCAGGCAATAAACTTGATCCTTTAAATTGAAATAAAGAGTGCTAATCTCTCCACCTGTCTCCACAAAGCAAATATTTGTCCATTCTGGAAAGAGACATCATAATAGTCCTCAACAAAATCTATGATTTTTAGATACAACTTCTGATAATTATTCAGAATTTACAGTACACAAAGGCATATAAGGATATAAAATAATATGATTGCAAACTCATGAAGAAAAAAGACAATAGAAACAGATCCAGGGTGTGTGTAAACAATGAAGTTATCAGATACAAATGTTAAAATAACCATATAAAAAAATGAAAGAACGTATGGAAAATGAAAGAAAGAAATTCTAAAAGGAAATTGAAAATTATATAAAAGAACTAACATAATTCTAGAAGTGAAAGAAGTATAGCAACATTAATTAGAAATTAAATGAATGGGTTTGATTGCTGACTAGGCACAGTGGATGAAGGAATTAGTGAATAGCAAGACTCAAAAGAAAACACCCAGAATTAAGCGAAAAGACAATTGAAGAAAGGATAGATGATAAAAGGAATGAAAATTCTGACGCGTGTATTGGGAATCCTAGAAGCAGAGGAGAGAGTGAGAACTGGGGAGAAGCAATATTCAGTGAGATACTATCAGAGAAGTGCTAAAGCTGATTAAATAAATTAAGCTAAAGATTCCAGATCTAATGTTGTTTTCATATTGAGTTGCTTAAAAACTAAGGCAAAAGACAAGTTATATTCAAAGGATCAGCAATTCATTTGATTGCTGGTTTCTCAAAGAAAAGATGCAAGTCAAAAGACCATGGAGTCCTACCCTGAAAGTGCTGAAAGAATGAAATCACTATTCAGGAACTATGTGTCTTATGAGAATGTCCTTCCAGTATGAAGCTGTAGTAAAGATATTTTCAAACAAACAAACAAGAAACTCTGAAAAAATTTATCACTGGCACACTTTCATTTAAAGATGCACTTGTTCAGGCCCCCCCAAAAAAAAACATATTGGAAGGAAATGTGGCAATATGAGAAAGAATAAAGAATAAAAAGCAAGTAAAAAGGTAAACACATGGATAGATGTAAGTAAAAACTAGCTGTATAAGTATATAACAGTATTAACTACAATGTTTTTACAGTTGCAACTTTTGGAATAAGCTGACACAGAAACAGAATTTAGCACATATTTATTAAAGACTGCCCTGGAGATTAATACCTGTGGAAAGGGAAGAGAAGAAGTAATGATTAGAAAGAGAGAGAAGTTTTGCAAGGATCCAATCTCAACTATAGTCTTTGAAAGGGCCTATAGGGAGCTCTGATTCTGAAATAGTTCCAGTCAAACCAAGGTCGCCAGGATTTTGTACTCTCATATTTTCAGTCTATTTGACACAGGTAGCCTTAGGAAGGGGTAGGATCTTGGGTGAGGGAGGTCTTTCCTCCTGAGTCAGCTCTTGAAACGGCTGATATCTGAAGGCTGTTTGCTAATAGCACATCTCAGCATCCACCATAGTCTGCCCATCATGCTTCTCTGTTCCACTTCCTCACACGCATTCTGGAGCAATTCCACTGGATTCTGCTGGGTGTCTCTTTATGGGGTTAAACATAAAGAAAACGATGGTGGGAAAAAAATAGTCCTTGCCGCTACAGCATCTCAGAGTCAGGACTTGTATTCATTGTATCACTCCCTCACTAACATGTTATTTGCTACATAGCCATACTCTGTATTTCTCTTTCTACTACCTTTCATTGGACTGATTTTATTAATCATCACCGACCACTCTTAGCTTTGTACTCTTGTATTATTATTCAGCATTATCCTATAAATAAAAATATGTATCATCAACTAATAAAAGTTAGATTTAAACCAACTGTATTATTATACACATTAAATTTAACAAAATGGGACAAAAGAAGACATAGACAAATCCATAATCATAGTAAGAAATGTTACTACATTGGTAGACTAGTAAGAAAAAAATAGTAATATAAAAGACAAACAAAAATTAACATTAAAATAATTGATATACAAAGATCTTTATATCCAACAACTGTAGAAACTCACATGAAACATTTTTATGCTCATGTTGAACATTTATGAATAATTACCAAATCCTCAGTCTTACAGTAAGTCTCAACAAATCTCAAAGTATTATAATCATGCTACTCATTTTCTTTAACTACAATGTAAAAAGTTAAAATTTGAAGAAGTGTTGCATATTTAAATAGTAAACAATGTATTTCTAATAACCCAAGAATCAAAAGAAATTGTAAAGATATTAGACAATTAAAGGAAACTAAGAGCCTTAACATGCATATATTAGAAAATCATGCATGTGATAATCAATGATTGAACTACATGTAGACAATTTATATAAAACAGAAGAGTGAACATTAATACATTTTTGTAAAGATTTATTTTATCTTTCTAAGATAGTGCAAGCAAGCCCTTTTCTCTATCAGGTGGTTAAGATGATTAACTATCAGATTCCTCCAAAAGTCAGGTTGAGCTGAGGCTGAGCTGGAACTGTGACTGAGTTCATCTCTGGTTGGCCCACCCCTCTTTTCCCACACCACTGGTGCTGATGGGAAGCACTTTCTGATCTCTCTGGTATTCGACCTGGAAGACTATAGGACCAAAATGTCAGCTGACTAGATTGACATTTCTCAATCCCAGTGGGGTTCTTAGATACAATCATCATGCAAATGCAGAAGACTCTGCAGGTTCTCAGTTTCAGGGCATCCTCCACTGGTGCTTTGTTATGAAATTACATGGGAGTTTGAGGAAAGAGAATTTGGGGGCTGAAAAATGACCTTTTACATTTGTGGTTTCTACAAATTCCAGTTTCACAGCATTGTCATCTGGTTTTCCCCTGCTCCCTTCAAAGTCTTCCCATGAAGGCCAACCTGTTCCTCTGATGACCTGCACTGAGATCAGGTGCTGGAGCCTGAGCATGAAGGCTGTCGCTGCTCTGTGCTCATCTAACAGAGCAACTTCCCTCTCTAGAATTAGTTCATCACTGCTCTTTGATAGCCTACATAAAAAACTGATTTAATTTTTATTTGTTGTTCTTATTGTACCATGGGGGTAAAAGCCATTCATATTATATTTATTTCCCAATCAAAAGTGGAAATCTACCTGAGCAAGTTATAACTAATTTTAAAATTTATTTAAAAAGTAACTTTTAGCAGTATAAATACATGAAGCTCTTAGAAGGCCAAAGAATTGTCACATAAAGATAGATTTACAAAATTGTATCCATTTGATATATCTGCATCATTTTAGCAAAGCAAAATTTGTAATTCCACAAAGTTCAAAGAAACTTTTGATAGATTTCATTAGGGTGACAAGTCTTCATTAATTCTGAATTAATATATATCTTTTATATGATTATGCAGAGACTACAGATAATTAGTTAAGAGATTGATAGACTACCAGATACATTGAGAACACTCTATTATTACACTCTCTTTATTTTGTAATATCCATCTTACCTGTATGAACTCATAGTAAGAAAATCTATTAAAAAGATTTAGTGCCTTTCTTTCCTTCTTTAATGATTCTATAAAACATAAGGGAACTGTATAGTAATAAAAGAAGTAAATAAGTACTAGATAAAGAGTTTGCTTATTAAGGACACTTAAAATACCTAAATCTGAACAGACACAGAAAACTACCAAAAAGACTGGCAATATCTTTTCAACCACTTTCTCCCTGAGTTCTGTTAATATTATTTTTCTCATTGACTCTGTTAACAGGTAAGTTTTATTGTAATTAATTCACACAAATTAATTCCATGTGAATTCAAATAGAGTTTGAAGAAGTATTGACTGTATTTCTAGAGTGAATGGCAATAGAAACTTTAATAAAAGTAGATATTATTTATGTACCTATCCTAAGTAAAATGATTCATCAAAGTAATAGTTGGGAAGCTTGTCCTGAGTAAATCTTGTTTTAAGTATCTGTTTTGTAGACTGAGTACCCTAATTATCATAGTTAATTTTCCTCCAAATCTCAATGAATTATTTTCACTAATCAATTATATATAACTGCCATGTTGTCATGTCTCTCTCCCCTTCCCTTCCTCATTCTGCCTGTCTTTCTCAAAAATAAAGATGTAAATAAGACTGGACAATGAGTTTTGTACTTTCTACACTAGTTGGCAGAATTCTCTAGTAAATTAATCTTTACCAAAATTTATGTTGAGCGTACCAGGTGAATAACTCTCAACAGCAACAAGATAAATGACTTCACTCTAGTGAGGTCACTAACTACAGCCTCTAACTAGCTTACATTCTGGCTGAGAAAGCTCAACAGTGTTCTTTATGCCTCTAGGTTAATGGGCACAACAAGAACATGAAACTCAGCTTAGCACATACAGCTTCCTTTTCACCTCTCACTATTGGACCATCAATTAATTTCTCTTTACACTCCAGAACACCACATGGATAAGAACTGATAATTTCAAGCAAACCTAGAGAGCAATGAGATGATCACTTCCCACTGAGGGCTTTAGTGTCACTGGCCCCTGCAGTGTTTAATATTGATTCAGCACCCTGTTGGGAGGATGCCCTTTTTGTTCCCATATTAACTTTAGATCACTGATTTGTAGAGTTCTGAGCAAGATGGAATACTCACCTATAAATTCAAGTCCCTGAAATTTGTACAAATATCCAGTTAGAAAAAAAAAAAAATTCTGTTTCCTTATCAGCTTGGAATTAATGACAACAGATTTTTCCAAACTCTCATGAAATGCATTTCTAATAATAGTCTAAGAACCTGACTTACTTTGAATAGCTCTGGTAATGGAGAAATTCTTTCTCACCAAACACATATTCCATATAGACAGGTTTCATAATCTTGAATCTAGATTGTTCCACTCATTACCTATCAGTTGTTTTGTTTTATGTTTCTCACAGTATCTGATATGCAGCCTTTGGGAAAATGGTATTTGTCATATCCAACACCTATTAGCACAGTGAATCCCTATTGAAGGGGAACAACCCTAGTTCCTCAATGATTACCTCACATGACTTGGCTTGTTTTCACCCATCCTGTTCCCTCTTGAACTATGACACTCAGAATGAGACCCAGGGACCTGTAAGGTCAGTGAATGAATTCTAGATTAAATACCCTATTCTTTGCCTCTTCTTTGTATTTAAATTCTACTCAGAGACTGATCACTCTCTTTACTAAATAATACCCAGTGGCAGAGAGCAGAAAATTACAACAGTAAGATGAGGTTACCTTTGATGCCTTACATTTCTTAATCTTCTTTATTTTGGGGTCCTCATTATTTACTGATAGCCTGATCTTCCTCATGCACATCTGCATGTTTCCTGGCCATCATGTCTTCCTTCTCTGCCAGACCCCAGCAGGAACCTGATCTTCTCCGTAGAAGGTATGTTGGTGATGAATTAATTAGAAAAGTTTAATTTTAGGCTTAGCTGGTGATGTTTTTCTATCAGTATCAATCACAGAGTTGTGCACAAAACTGACACTTATGCAAATTGCTTAAAATAAATGTCTTAACCCACCTGAAATCCAGATGTACCTCAAAAGCACTTAAAAGATGGCTAAAAATGCCATTTTTCATATTTAGAAACACATAGGTCTAAGTTGCTTTTTTTTTTTTTTGAGAGGGCATCTCTCATATTTATTGATGTTAACAACAATAAAATTCTGTATAGGGGGGGTCAATGCTCAATGCACAATCATTAATCCATCTCAAGCCTAATTCTCGTCAGTCTCCAATCTTCTGAAGCATAACGACCAAGTTCTTACATGGTGAACGAATTCTTACATAGTGAATAAATTCTTACATGGTGAACAGTACAAGGGCATTCATCACAGAAACTTTCGGTTTTGATCACACATTATGAACTATAAATGCTAAGTTGCTTTTATTTAGGACTGGTATATAGAAGGGACAGACCTTTTCTAAACTAGTGTTACTCAAACTGTGGTCCCTAAACATATCAGTAGCATAAGAAAACTTAGAAATGAACATAGAAATGAAAACTTGAAACCCTGCCCCAGACCTAAAATCAGAATATTTGAGGATAGGGCCCAGAATTCTCTCCAGCAAATTTTTGGCCAAGATAAAATTTGAGAAACAAGCTTCTCAGCTTTGGTTCATTCTCCTTCTCTGTCCTTTCCCTGGGGCTCTGGCTTCCCAAGCATCACCTTGTCATCAAGTGTAGTGATACAAAAGAAGGGTATATGGTCTCCAGTGTTCAGCATCTATAGTATTCAAGATTTTCAATTATTTATTGACCTTACCTCTAACTTTCTTCTAAAGAATCTCTCAGGTATTACTGCTCTTGGACACACTTTTTTTTGTACCATTACTCAACCTGGAATGTCAATGCTATCTACCTTCATCTGTTAGGATTATATTCATCTTTCAAAATAAAACCTAAATCCCATATTCTCCTTATGACTATCCCAAGACACCTAGAAACCACACCTAGAAGAAACTCTTTTTTTCTGTCCTCATAACACATCATTCACAACTCTCTTGTATTCATTGCCACATTCTGCCATATACAGTAATTAAGTGTTCCTAGAAAACAGAGACTAAAGCAGAAAAGTATATGCTAATAATTAGAGTGTAATCACAAAGAGACAGAAGAAAATGGGTAGAAGAGAAAGCAATAGGGGAAAAATCAAATTTAAGAAGGTGAATTTCTGACATGGATACTTCTTGGTTATTCTTGAAGAAATCATCCTAATAGAGTCCATATGAACAGCTGCATCTCAGGACACACTCTCCAGAGTGAAAAAAGGAGAAATAATTATCTGCTGAATCCTATCTCCATTGATAAAAATGTGTTCTCTGTAGGCTAACTTCCCCTGTCTTCTCAGTTATACTTGAGCAATTTTCCCTGAAGCTTAAGCCTCAGTGCTGATAGGAAAGCTTTGGGATAGGAAGTGAGAAGAGGGCAGTGAGAACAGAGCAGAGCAGGCAGGCTATGTTCATATGTGATTCTTGGACACACTTTTGTTTGTACCATTACAAACAAAAGGTTGGTCTGAGTCCATTCAGAGTTGGTCAGCCAAATGACATCTGGGAATTGAAAGCAGAAAAGACCCAGGAAAGGGTTATACTAATGGAATTTAAGGGTACTTAAAGGTGTCTGATACAAGTTATGTGTATATGTGATTTATCTGCATGTAGAGACTACATGTTCCTACAATGTCCACTAGTGATTACCTCAAACATCATAGGTCTTTCCTGAATGGACTAGATAAATGTAAGAGTCCCAGGGCTTCAGAATGTTTGTCTAATGAAGTGCTTTGTAATTAGTTCTCTCTACACTGGAACTTTGCAATTCTGGAAGGTTATACCATGAAGCAGAATTCTTTGGTTGTATGTTTTCACTATGCATTTCAAGGACTTAGAATAGTGCTTGGCACATAATGGGTATTTGATAAGTATTTGTTGGATGGATGAATTCCAGCAAATATCAAAGAGGTATACAAGAAGAAAAACATGGTCTTGAACAAACTCATACTCCAAAGGAGACACTAAAATTATCATCACAAAAGGTGCAGTTTCCTTCTGTGACCTTTTCACTTTCCCTAGTTATGAAATGGGAGGGAATAATAATATGATAGTGGGCTTCACTGGCATATAAAACTGAAGGCTCCTAGTTTAACTGTGTAGGACACTTGGCCAAACTGAATGCTGGTCCCCCCATATACCTTATTTGTTAAATAGATTAAAGACTTTAGACTCTATTTTATGTTTTTTTAAAAAAATATGTTGACACATGGACTCCAAAATAGCATTGCATATAGAGATCTAGCTGGACTACTTAAGAATAAAGAGAGTAAATGATAACAGGAAGATTTTTAAGTGCATACAAAACATCTGCCCATTGCCATAACCCACTCACGTAACCCACACTTAACTGCAGAAAATGCTAGGAGATATAGTTTCACTGTGTTCCCAGAAAGAAAGGAGAACTTTTAGTGAATAATGAGCTAATTTCTGCCACCAGAATTAAATAGTAGATTTCACATTGGCCTCTTCTTGTTTGTCAAGTTTGTGGGGATATGATTTTGCAGAGATATTCTGCGTTTGTGTTTCATGTGATTTCTGAGGTAAAGCTATCCGCTTGGAAGAAGGGGAGGGAAAATCTCAGTGTAGGCTTTCACTGTTTAGGTGTACATTGCAGGATATGCTCTCATAAAGTGTGGGTAAAAGCGGGAACACAAATAGGACTTGTGATGATTCTAGGATCGAATATAAGGCTTTTCTTAGATATCATAAGACTTTCTGTCATCTGTCTCTATTGAGTGGATAGCTGGGAGATGACTGCGGTGTCCAGGAACTGGGATGACCAGTCGGATTTCATAAAAGGTGGGGTGATCAATCAATTCTTACAATGCTGGCTTTGGTGAATCTCCAGTGAATACTTTGATATATTTATAGGATTTTAGTTTTTAAAACATATTATTAATAATTGTAATTGCTCCCATTTAGTACATCAACTGGTAATGCAACCTAGGATTTATGGACAAAATGGTAAGTTAATTCATATTACATTTGGTCAAGAAATATAAAGTAACAAAGCGGAGTTTTTCCACTTTATTATATCTGATAAAACAAGATCACAACCTCATTCTGTCTTAGATGAAATGATTCAACATAAGTATTTTTCTGATAACCAATACATAGATCCAAAATAATTACATTAATGTTTATTATGTAATAATTGTTTTATATTTGAAACATCTGTAATTTCGGAGGCATTGCCAAATCAATCAACGTATGTACAGAAGGATTGAAAATTGATTGTCTCTACAGTATCTTACTAATAAAATGCAAATTCAGTTAAAAATAATATTTTACTTTTGAGATTTAAACTCCCTCAGACAAATATTCTTCCAAAACTGAAATTCTTAGACTGTGAGCAATGTGTAGGCTACGATTTAAACTATTTACCCATTTTCTTAACTTAAGTCCCTTGCTTTTTCTATAAATCTCTTCAAAATGGCTTTGGAAATCCCACTTATTGTTCAGCTTACAGATGATTCCTATGATGTGTAGTTTAGTAACACAAATATCCTTGGAGGCATTGATCATATGGATGTACATTTTAAATTCTAAGTCTAAAAACAGAGTTCTTTTCAGGCACTCTGTTTTCATTGAGAAGACTAGAAACAGGAAAATTCTACACAAACATTTCAATAGAAAAAAGTATTTTTTTTTTTATTGAAGGGTAGTTGACACACAGTATTACATTAGTTTCAGGTGTACAACACAGTGATTCAACATTTATATACATGATAATTCTAGCTACCAGCTATCACCATACAAAGTTGTTACAATATTTTGACTATATTCCTTATGCTACACATTACATCCCGGTTATTTATTTATTTTACAATTGGAAGTCTGTGCATTTTTTCTTTTTTTTTTTAAGAGAACATCTCTCATATTTATTGATCAAATGGTTATTAACAACAATAAAATTCTGTAAAGGGGAGTCAATGCTCAATGCACAGTCATTATTCCACCCCAAGCCTAATTTTCATCAGTCTCCAATCTTCTGAAACATAATGAACAAGTTCTTACATGGAGAACAAATTCTTACATAGTGAATAAGTTACATGGTGAACAGTACAAGGATAGTCATCACAAAAATTTTCGGTTTTGATCATGCATTATGAACTATAAACTATCAGGTCAAATATGAATATTCATTTGATTTTTATACTTGATTGAATACCACATTTCTCTATTATTATTATTTTTAATAAAATGCTGAAGTGGTAGGTAGATGCAAGATAAAAGTAGAAAACATAGGTTAGTGTTGTAAGAGAGCAAATGCAGATGATCAGGTGTGTGCCTGTAGACTAAGTGTTAATCCAAGCTAGACAAGGGCAACAAAACATCCACGGATGCAGAGGACTTCTCTCAAAACAGGGGGTTGAGGTTCTAAGCCTCACCTCTGTTGATCCACAATTTCTCACCTGATGGCCCCTCTGCAACTGTGCCTGTCTTAGGTTGTTCCTCCCTTGAGGAATCTTACCCGTCACTGGCTAACCAGTCATCTTCTGGGGCCATAAAGGGAAATGTAAAGTTGGTAAGTGAGAGAGAAGCCTTATTGTTTGAAAAGGTAAGCTTTTTACTTCTTTGCAGCTTTATGCTCTGTGGCTTCTATGCCCAGCATTTGTCTTGAGGTATCTTTACCACTTGGAAGAATTATGATACTCAGTAAATTCGATATGAGGCATGAATTCTATTTTAGGGTTGTAATTAGGAAAGAAGAAGAAAAGCTGTAGAAGTAGCAGGGAGAAGAGAACATGGGAAGATTGATTATTTCTTAGACATATCTTCTTGTAGAGTAACTTCAGCATGTATAGGTTTTAAACTACTAATTAAATTGTGCACATACATTAACATAATAGGAGTTCGGTTACATAACCAGAGCAGACCTATAATTACCAGCCATCTCCAGTGAAACCAAGAAAACCAGTTAGATTTTCTAGGTTTCACTAGAAATAGCCTAGAATATTACGTTTACTAGGCACCTTAGGCATTTGTGAAAACTTATCTATGATATGGTGGATATTGTCCAACTGAACTTGAACAGTCTGAGAGAAATCAGACAAATTAAAACAACCCATTCCTGGGAACTGTTCACATCCCATATGTTCTTTTAACAGTAGGTAGTCTGTAGTTGTAAGATTTTGGAGTGCTACAATTTGCACTTCTCCTAATTCTTGGTTGAGTTCCAACAGTATAGATCCAGTCAAATTTGTTGTTTTACTGTATGCACAGGCCAGCTTAGATTTCTCCTTCCTCATTCCCATGGTAAGAACAGGAGCCAGTGGGATGAGTGCATCTACAGCTGTAGCAGCGTGTGGATCTCTGTTGAGGTATTTTGATGATCATCTTCTGGTATGAGTCTTCCAGAGAGTGCTGATGTTGGAAGTTCTTTTCCATATCTAATCTTAGTTCATTTTCTGGGTAGCCAAATTAGGCTTTGATCCTCTGTATAAACACAAAGAGACCCTTTGCCTACACTTTCATATGCCCTTTATACCAATGTGTAGAACTCATTGGAGGTCACCGCACAGGAACTGCTTTTTGTTTTTTTTAAGAGAAAGGAATATTAACAGATATATGTAACTCCATAACCGATCATTTGACACCCTTTAATTGGTCAAAATTAAGGATATTTAAAGCATGCATTAATCGTTGATTTACAGTTAGTTTTATCCTATCAGGGAGTAATACCCCTTTTCTTTCTTTCTTTTTTTTATCATTAATCTACACTTACATGATGAATATTATGTTTACTAGGCTCTCCCCTATACCAGGTCCCCCCTATAAACCCCTTTACAGTCACTGCCCATCAGCCTAACAAAATATTATAGAATCACTACTTGTCTTCTCTGTGTTGTACAGCCCTTCCCTTTCTCCCACCCACCATTATGCATGCTAATCTTAATAACCCCCTTATTCTTCCCCTCCCCTTAACCCTCCCTACCCACCCATCCTCCCCAGTCCCTTTCCCTTTGGTACCTGTTAGTCCATTCTTGGTTTCTGTGATTCCACTATTTTGTTCCTTCAGTTTTTCCTTTGATCTTATACTCCACAGATGAGTGGAATCATTTGGTATTTCTCTTTCTCCGCTTGGCTTGTTTCACTGAGCATAATACTCTCCAGCTCCATCCATGTTGCTGCAAATGGTAGGATTTGCCCTCTTCTTAAGGCTGAGTAGTATTCCATTGTGTATATGAACCACATCTTCTTTATCCATTCATCGATCAATGGACATTTAGCTTGCTTCCAATTCTTGGCTATTGTAAATAGTGCTGTGATAAACATAGGGGTGCATCAGTCTTTCTCAAACTTGATTGCTGCGTTCTTAGGGTAAATTCCTAGGAGTAGAATTCCTGGGTCAAATGGTATGTCTGTTTTGAGCATTTTGATATACCTCCATACTGCTTTCCACAATGGTTGAACTAATTTACATTCCCACCAGCAGTGTAGGAGGGTGCCCCTTTCTCCACAGCCTCACCAACATTTGCTGTTGTTTGTCTTTTGGATGGCAGCCATCCTTACTGGTGTGAGGTGATACATCATTGTAGTTATAATTTGCATTTCTCTGATAATTAGCGATGTGGAGCATCTTTTAATGTGTTTATTGGCCATCTATATTTCTTTTTTGGAGAACTGTCTGTTCAGTTCCTCTGCCCATTTTTTAATTGGGTTATTTATTTTTTGTTTGTTGAGGTGTGTGAGCTCTTTATATATTCTGGACATCAAGCCTTTATCGGATCTCTCATTTTCAAATATATTCTCCCATACTGTAGGGTTCCTTTTTGTTCTATTAATGGGGTCTTTTGCTGTACAGAAGCTTTTCAGCTTAATATAGTCCCACTTGTTCATTTTTGCTGTTGTTTTCCTTGCCCGGAGAGATATGTTCAAGAAGAGGTCACTCATGTTTATGTCCAAGAGGTTTTTGCCTACATTTTTTTCCACGAGTTTAATGGTTTCATGACTTACATTCAGGTCTTTGATCCATTTTGAAGTTAGTTTTGTATATGGGGTTAGACAATGGTCCAGTTTCATTCTCCTACATGTAGCTGTCCAGTTTTGCCAGCACCATCTTTTGAAGAGACTGTCATTTCACCATTGTATGTCCTTGGCTCCTTTATCAAATATTAATTGACCATATATGTCTGGGTTAATGTCTGGAGTCTCTAGTCTGTTCCATTGGTCTGTGGCTCTGTTCTTGTGCCAGTACCAAATTGTCTTGATTACTATGGCTTTATACTACAGCTTGAAGTTGGGGAGTGAGATCCCCCCTACTTTATTCTTCTTTCTCAGGATTGCTTGGGCTCTTCGGGGTCTTTGGTGCTTCCATATGAATTTTTGAATTATTTGTTCCAGTTCATTGAAGAATGTTGCTGGTAGTTTCATAGGGATCACTTCAAATCTGTATATTGCTTTGGTCAGGATTGCCATTTTGACGATATTAATTCTTCCTAGCCACGAGCATGGGATGCGTTTCCATATGTTAGTGTCCCCTTTAATTTCTCTTAAGAGTAACTTGTGGTTTTCAGGGTATAGGTCTTTCACTTCTTTGGTTCGGTTTTTTCCTAGGTATTTTATTCTTTTTGATGCAATTGTGAATAGAGTTGTTTTCCTGATTTCTCTTTCTATTTGTTCACTGTTAGTGTATAGGAAAGCCACAGATTTCTGTGTTAATTTTGTGTCCTGCAACATTGCTGTATTCTGATATCAGTTCTAGTAGTTTTGGAGTGGAGTCTTTAGGGTTTTATATGTACAATATTATGTCATTTGCAAATAGCAACAGTTTAACCTCTTCTTTACCAATCTGGATTCCTTGTATTTCTTTATTTTGTCTAATTGCCATGGCTCGGACCTCCAGTACTATGTTAAATAACAGTGGGGAGGAGTGGCATCCCTCTCCTGTTCCCGATCTCAGAGGAAAAGCTTTCAGCTTCTCGCTGTTCAGTAGGATGTTGGCTGTGGGTTTATCATATATGGCCTTTATTATGTTGAGGTACTTGCCCTCTATACCCATTTTGTGAGAGTTTTTATCATGAATGGATGTTGAATTTTGTTGAACACTTTTTCAGCATCTATGGAGATGATCATGTGGTTTTTGTCTTTCTTTTTGTTGATGTGGTGGATGATGTTTTTGGACTTTCGAATATTGTACCATCCTTGTATCCCTGGGATGAATCCCACTTGGTCATGGTGTACAATCCTTTGGATGTATTTTTGAATTTAGTTTGCTAATATATTGTTGAGTATTTTTGCATCTACATTCATCAGGGATATTGGTCTGTAGTTTTGTTTTCTTGTTGGGTCTTTGCCTGGTTTTGGTATTAGCGTGATGTTGGCTTCATAGAATGAGTTTGGGAGTATTCCGTCCTCTTCTATTTTTTGGAAAAGTTTAAGGAGAATGGGTATTATGTCTTCTCTGTGTGTCTGATAAAATTCTGAGGTAAATCCGTTCGGCCTGGGGGTTTTGTTCTTTGGTAGGTTTTTGATTTCCCCTTCAATTTCTTTGCTGGTAATTGGTTTGTTTAACTTTTGTGTTTCTTCCTTGGTAAGTCTTGGAATCTTGTATTTTTCTAGGAAGTAGTCCATTTCTTCTAGGTTTTCCAGCATGTTAGCATATAGGTTTTCATACTAGTCTTTAATAATTCTTTGTATTTCTGTGGAGTCTATTGTGATTTTTCCATTCTCATTTCTGATTCTGTTGAAGTGTGTTATTTCTCTTTTTCTTTTAATAAGTTTGGCTATAGGCTTATCTATTTTGTTTATTTTCTCAAAGAACCAGTTCTTGGTTTCATTGATTTTTTATATTGTTTTATTCTTCTCAATTTTGTTTATTTCTTCTCTGATCTATATTATGTCCCTCCTTCTCCTTACTTTAGGCCTCATTTGTTCTTCTTGTTCCAGTTTTGATAATTATGATGTTAGACTATTCATTTGGGATTGTTCTTCCTTCTTCAAGTGTGCCTGGATTGCTATATACTTTCCTCTTAAGACTGCTTTCGCTGCATCCCACAGAAGTTGGGGCTTTGTGTTGTTGTTGTCATTTGTTTCCATTTATTCCTTGATCTCTATTTTAATTTGTTCATTGATCCATTGATTATTTAGGAGCATGTTGTTAAACCTTCATGTGCTTGTGAGCCTTTTTGTTTTCTTTGTAGAATTTATTTCTAGTTTTATACCTTTGTTTTCTGAAAAGTTGGTTGGTAGAATTTCAATGTTTTGGAATTTACTGAGGTTCTTTTTGTGGCCTAGTATGTGGTCTATTCTGGAGAATGTTCCATGTTCACTTGAGAAGAATGTATATCCTGTTGCTTTTGGATGTAGAGTTGTATAGATGTCTATTAGGTCCATCTGTTCTACTGTGTTGTTCAGTGCCTCTGTGTCCTTACTTATTTTCTGCCCTGTGGATCTATCCTTTGGGGTGAGTGGCATGTAGAAGTCTCCTAATATGAATGCATTGCATTCTATTTCCCCCTTTAGTTCTGTTAGTATTTGTTTCACATATGCTGGTGCTCCTGTGTTGGGTGCATATATATTTAGAATGGTTATATCCTCTAATTGGACTGAGCCCTTTATCATTATGTAATGTCCTTTATCTCTTGTTACTTTCTTTGTTTTGAAGTCTATTTTGTCTGACATGAGTACTGCAACCCCTGCTTTCTTCTCTCTGTTGTTTGCCTGAAATATGTTTTTCCATCCCTTGACTTTTAGTCTGTACATGTCTTTGAGTTTGAGTTGAGTTTCTTGTAAGCAGCATATAGATGGGTCTTGCTTTTTTATCCATTCTATTAGTCTGTGTCTTTTGATTGGTGCATTCAGTCCATTTACATTTAGGTGACTATTGAAAGATATATACTTATTGCCATTGCAGGCTTTAAATTCGTGGTTACCAAAGGTTCAAGGTTAGCCTCTTTAGTATCTTACTGCCTTACTTAGCTCGCTTATTGAGCTTTTATATACACTGACTGGAGATTCTTTTCTTCTCTCTCTTCTTATTCCTCCTCCTCCTTTCTTTATATGTTGGTTGTTTTATTCTGTGCTATTTCATGTTTCCTTTAACTGCTTTTAGTGGGTAGTTGATTTTCTTTTTTGCCTTTAGTTAGTATTTGGTTGGTCTGCTTTCTTTGCTTTGATTTTATTTTCTCTGGTGATGTCTGTTTAGTCTTAGGAGTGTTCCCGTCTAGAACAATCCCTCTAAAATACCCTGTAGAGGTGGTTTGTGGGAGGCAAATTCCCTCAACTTTTGCTTCTCTGGGAATTCTTAATCCCTCCTTCATATTTAAATGATAATTGTGCTGGATACAGTATCCTTGGTTCAAGGTCCTTCTGTTTCATTGCATTAAATATATCAAGCCATTCTCTTCTGGCCTGTAAGGTTTCTGTCGTGAAGTCTGATGATAGCCTGGTGGGTTTTTCTTTATAGGTGACCTTTTTCTCTCTAGCTGCCTTTAAAACTCTTTCCTTGTCCTTGATATTTGCCATTTTAATTATTATGTGTCTTGGTGTTGTCCTCTTTGGGTCCCTTCTGTTGAGATTTCTGTGTGCTTCCATAGTCTGAGCAACTATTTCCTCCCCCAATTTGGGGAAGTTCTCAGCAATTATTTTTTCAAAGACACTTTCTATCCCCTTTTCTCTCTCTTCTTCTTCTGGTACCCCTATAATATGGATATTGTTCCTTTTGGATTGGTCACACAGTTATCTTAATATTGTTTCATTCCTGGAGATCCTTTTAATCTCTCTCTGTGTCAGCTTCTATGCGTTCCTGTTCTCTGGTTTCTATTCCATCGATGGTCTCTTGCATCTTATTCATTCTGCTTATAAATCCTTCCAGAGTTTGTTTCACTTCTGTAATCTCCTTCTTGGCATCTTCAATCTCCCTCTGGATGTCTGTAATCTCCCTCCGGACATCTGTAGTCTCCTCCAGACTTCATCCCATAGGTCTTGTATATTTCTCTGCATCTCCTTCAGTATGTTTATGATTTTTATTTTGAATTATTTTTCAGGAAGACTGGTTAGATCTGTCTCCTTCTCTGGTTTTGGTTTGCGTGTAATTTTTCCTTTTCATGGTGATAGATATAGTTTGCAGAACTGGCAGGATTCACAGCTGGAAGAACTTCCCCTGTTGTTTTTTGTGGCCTTCCTCTCCTGGGAGAACAGCGACCTCTAGTGGGTTGTGCTGGGTAGCTGCGTGCAGAAAGGTTTTCTGATTCTTGCCCAGCTGCTGTGGAGTTTATCTCCTCTGTTGCTGTGGGTGTGACCTGCCTCAGCCTGCTGCTCCGATATGGTGGAGCCGTGTTGGTGGGGGAACGGCCAGAGGCTATTTATCTCCATGTGGGGCCTCTGTGCTCCCTGCTGCTCAGGGGGTTAGAGTGCCCAGAGTTCCCAAGATTCCCTGCTGCTGGACTAAGTGTCCCAGGATGCCTCCATCTGGTTTTGGGGTCCCTGTCCCTTTAAGACTTCCAACAAGCGCTCGCTTTTCTTTGTCCTGGTGCGCTAGCTGCAGGGACCCATTCGCAGTTCTTACTGTCCTGTTCCCTAGTTTCCAGCATCCCACACATGCACTGTGTCTGCGCTCTTGTGCGGATGTATAGGGCTGGCTATTTAGCAGTCCTGGGCTCCCTTTCCTTCCCTGCTCCGACTCCTCTCCTCCTGCCTGGAGCTGGGGTGTGGGGTGCTCTTGTCCTGCGGTCCAGGGCGTGTATCTTACCCCCTTCACTAGGCACTGTGTTCTCACAGGTATGGATGTCATCTGGATGTTGTCCTGTGTCTTCTAGTCTCTCTTTAAGGAAGAATTGTTTTTGTTGTATTTTCAAAAATATATGTGGTTTTGGGAGGAGATTTCCACTGCTCTACTCACACTGCCATCTTGGCTCCTGTCCTATAAACTTTTTATTTCAAATCCTGTTAATGTTGAGTGTGACTTTTGTTCAGCAATTATCCTGTATGGGACAATATTTAATACCTTAGACCCAAGTTTTCTAATGCATTTAAAAAGGATAACACCTACTCAGAGAGTAGTAAAAGAATTAAAGGAGACACAATATATGTAAAGGACATAATATGGTGCTTGAAAAACAGTAGTCATGTCATATATACAATTTTGTTAAAATTATTGTTCTAATCAAATCATTGGCAAAGCTTCATTTACCGTAGTCAGATATGGTTTAAACTGGCATCCTTAAGAAAGAAATTTCCATTTCCATTTGGAGATGAACATTGATTTGGATTTGTTTCAAAATGAGGGACATATTGTATTTCCTCAAGTAGTGAAAACACTTGTAAAAACAAAACTCAGATAGGTTAATTTGAACCAGTTTTCTAATTCCCATGAGTACTTTTATTATGTTTTTATTTCCCATAATCAGATGGCCATGAAAGAACAATCTGAGTGTTAACCAAATTAATGGTACTCATAAATATTAATTTGATGATGCACTGACTTTATTATTAATGGTTTTTAATAAAATACACTCCAGTGGGTAGTAACTCATAGCTCATAATTTTATAAAAATAATTATTTGAAATCATGTGGTTCCCTCTAACTCAACAAAATAGTTCTGTGGAATTCATGTTCTGTATACACTTGAATATACAACAAAGAAAGTGTTAATTCACTGCTTACAGGCAATCATGTAACTAATTGTCAAATAAAAATGAAACTATTTGTCTCATTTTTTATTCCATTTCCTATATGAAGAAGAATGATCTTCATATTCAAAAGTGAAAATAAGCATTAATAAAAATATGCAAGTCCTTAAAGATAAAGATGTTAAAAAGAACAGACTGCTGCACAAAAAAGTGGTCTCTGATCAGGACAAACGGCGGCATGGCAAGCCACTGGGGCTGCAGGGAGATCCACCGACCAGAGAGCTGTACCACTGCTGAGAATCTCCAATGAAACTATAGAATAAGAAAATCACCATAAATCTTGAAGATGAACAAATACAATAGGAATTCTTCTCCATGAAATTGAAATAACACTACAATTTTTTCCTACAAAGTTGTATTTATAGGATGTTTGCTGAACTATTGAAAGAGAAACCTGCAGAGATTCATTTAAGGACAAGTCATTACTTACGAGTCTTTTTTTTTCTTTCTTTAAAATAAGACAGAAGCTGGTTCAGTTCAGGGAAATTCAAACAACATGGTTTCATATTCTCTCTTAATTTTAACATGAAATTAAAATATCTCTTCCTATAGCTTTATGAATAATATGAAATATATTCTTAATAATAATACAGTTTGGAATATTTATGTAGATTGGAATAGTAATAATAACTTTAAAAATGTTAGTGAACTTAATTTATCATATAAAGGATCTGTGTCTTTCACTAATATATTTCACTCAGTAATCTATTTTTAAATCTATTTTTTAAAAATTTTATCAAAGTAATAAACAAATATTTAAAAATCTCACATTATAGAGTAGTTTATACTTAAAAGCAATAGTCTCTACCGTACCTTTTCCCATCCCAGTCGCACTCCCCACAAGTAATCATTTGTGATTTCTTTGCTTAGATAAGCTCCTTTGAGAAATGGCTGATGCACAGAAAACTATTTTATAAGATTTTATGATGCATTTAAAAAATATTTCCTTAACTGTTATTAATGCTGCTCAATATCTGGCAGCCTCTTTTAGTTTGAACACATCTCCTTTATCTTGTATTTTCCATCTTCTTTGCTCCCTTCTTAGAACTTCAGTTCAACACTGAGGTTCTTAATGGACATTGTATAATTGCTATATTTTATCTCATATTTCCCAGGGCTATGTGTCATTAATATATATTTGATGAATTACTTTGACTTTTTTCCTAATTTCATCTTCTTTATCTTTTGTCAGAAGTTTTTAAGTTTTGAATGATTATTTTCCTGTGATCCTTACATTAACAAGTCATGTTTTATTTCTATTTAGTGAAATATATATATGTATATATTTCAAAAATGATACAGTGGAATGGTTGTCTGATCCCACTCTGTTCTAAAATAGGTATTGTTAACAGGCAAGCTTTTGCTTAATGGTAAACAGCACTGTCAGTCACTGTGCATGGAATTCCCTAAATGCCAGAAGATACTAATTACTTCATTTCTCACTAGGCAGCTAAACTTACTTAAATAACATTGTCCTCTGAGCATTTGTTTTGTTGAATTCATTTTTTTTGGGGTAGCTAATGCCATGTAGGTTTCTGTATAAGAGAGAGAGAAGAATGGCCACATATAGGGAACTCATTTTTTCTTTCTCTTTCAGACCCGCTTTTCTCTCCAACCTTCTGCAGTTACTTGCCTGTTGTCAGGGGCAGTTTGATCCTCCTTGGCTTCAGCACCCTCTGGGTTTCATTATCTATCTCTTTTTTATCTTCCAAAGGTATTTTAAAAACTATGCTTTGCTAATGTCCCACTTCCTTCTACATTTGTGTTTGTAGGATTATATCATTTTGATTCAGTTATCATCATTTTAATGGATATTAAAAAATGAGATAAAAGCATTTGTTTTTAAATTAGAAGTTGAAAATTTCATTAACAGTCTAGGAAACGATACAATTCAAATGTTCATAGTACATGAAATTGAAAGGGAGAGATGAAGTATAAAAAGCCAAATTCTAAAGGTTAAAATTCTTGTAGGTGTATTGTTATTGTTATTGTGCTTGATATTATTATCATTATTACTATTCCAGGTACTCTGCTACAAGTTTTACATATTTCTTTGGTCCATACCACAATCTAACTACTTCTTACTATATCCTCTGCTGTCATTCTAGTCGAAATCACCATCATTTTTCTCACCTGGATTAGTGCAAATGCCTAGCAAATGCTTCCATTCTTTCTCCATAATTCAGTAATTAAAAGGATATAAAAACTCTTTTAAAAATAAAAATAGGATTATATCACATTGGATTGCTTAAAATGCTCCAGTGAGTTTGCCAATTCCTTAGAATAATTCCAAAGACTTATAATGAGCTATGAGCTCAACATAACCTGGTCCCTTCTTAAATCTTGATTTCATCCCAGATTTCTCCTCTTCTTTATTCCTTAAGTTTCAGACATGCTAACTTTTGCTCTGGAGATACATACTCTACCTTCTCAGAATTGTTGTGTTAAGTCAGAGTCAATAAATACAAATACATGTTTTCTAAAATATTAAATAATGTCAGTTACTAGTAAATACATGTCTGACCTTAAAGTATTTTAGGGGTGTGTGTCTGTGCATTGGCAGGTTGTTTTTTAGAAAGTCTGCCACCATATTTGAATTGTGCATGCCTGAATTTTCTGAAGAGCAGATATTCCTTGCACTTGTGGCTTATCAAGGCGATAACAGAGGTTCACAAAATTAATCAAGTCATAAGATAATCAGAGCTGTCGCCTGGTTAACTCTCTGCATCACTTTAGGAATCTTTGGAAACATTTTTTGGAGATATCAATAGGATGACAACTTCTCTGTATAAAAGAGAGAAATGATTAGTTGTTAAGTCAATAGTACAAGAGACTGGAAGGGTAAAGAGGTGGAAGTGACAAAATTAAGCAGATCTAAGTAGAACATGCCAATCTAGATGCATTTGTACTGCTGCCCATTCCAGGAGACAGGGAAAAAAACTGAAAGAATGGGAGTTCCAAGTTCTTGCACTCAGTTTCTTTATCACTCCAACTTTCTTGTTTTCGGGAATTTGCCAGTTAAACTTTATCACCCTTTATCTGATTTGCACAAAATCCCTAGAGAAAAGCACCCCATTGGCTTTCATTGGGCAATCATATAGCTTATTTATCCCTGAGGATGTGGTTGACAGTGACCTGGGATGTACAAGACCAGTTTATACATATTCAGACAGTAACTTCTACAATTGCACTTTCACTCCAATGATTTTTGGTTAATCCAGGCAGTAGAATCATGGGGTTGGACCATGACTGTGGCTGCAGGCTATGTGCTGACATTACAAACTATATTTTCCCATTTTCATCTAATTATGTTGATAGAAGGAATTATTTTTATTGATCAGCATCAATAACTTTTCTGAATATTTTATAGTTACTTGCTTAGAAATTATGTATTTTGTACTTAATAACTAGGCAAATGATAATTGGTGTTTCAGCATAGGTACAGCCAGGAAAGTAGAAACTTAACAAAAAGAATTAAATATAGCAAATTGATAGCAGAAGAACAAATTAAGTCAAAGCTTTGTGAGGCAACAGAGATTAGCAATAACACCCTATCCCCACTCATGTAGGTTAGAAAGAATAAAAGAGGATGAAATTTTGCTGAAGTCCAGGAACTGGAGTTCCCCAATGTAAGCTGGAATCGTTATAAACTTTTGGTTTCTCTAATAGGAACTGGAACCACAGAAAAAAAATATAGCTGCCTGACACAGGAAGGTAGAAGAAGAAATACCCTAACTTCTTCTTTTCTGCCATCCTAAAATCTCATCAGTATCTTCTGTTGGGTAAACACAAGAAAAGTCAGCTAAATCAGGAGGCTGGGAAACACAATTTGCAGGATTCAGAACTCTGAAATATAACATAGTAGAGAAAGGCAGGGAACAAAGGATCTGGGAGCAAACAAACCCAGGAGTGGCGCAAATAATTTTTCATATGGATCCAACAATTATTTGAATTTACTCAAAATTTAATTATATATCCAGACTGAAGTGATCAGGTTCTTATCATTTTATTAAAGTATCACTGATGTACAATCTTATGATTGTTTTAGATACACAAAACAGTGGTTCAACATTCACGCCTTTTAACAAGACATCCTCCCTACATTGCAGTCCCTGTCTATCAACATAGTAATATGTTATAGAGTCATTATTGTATTCTCCATGCTGTACTACCATCTCAGTGACCTACCTATGTTAGGATTGTGAATTATAGTGCCCCTTAATCCCCTTTACCCTCCCCAACCATCCCCAACTCTTCCCCTTTGGTAACCACTAGTCCCTTCTCAGTGTCTACAAGTCTATTGCTTTTCTGTATTCTTTCTATTTCACTTTGTTATTATACTTCACAAGTGAGTGAAATCATTTGTTACTTGTGTTTCTCTGTCTGGCTTATTTTACTGAGCATAATACCCTCTAGATATATCCATGTCATTGCAAATGGCAAGAATTCATTTCTTTTCATGGCTGAATAACATCCCATTGTGTATATGAAACACCTCATCTTTATCCATTCATCTATTGAAGGACACTTAGGTTGCTTGCATTTCTTGGCTATTGTAAACAGAGCAACAGTAAACATAGGGGAGCATATGTCTTTTTGAATCAGAGATCTCGTTTTCTTTGGGTAAATTCCTAAGAGTGGAATTACTGTATCAAATGGTATTTTTAGTTTTAGTTTTTTGGGGAACCTTCATATTGCTTTCCACACTTGTTGAACTAATTTACATTCCCACCAGCACTGTAGGAGGGTTCCCCTTCCCCTGTATTTGTTGTTTCCTGTCCCTTGCCAGCATTTGTTGTTTCATGTCCATTGCATATTGGCCATCCTAACTGGTGTGAGGTAATATCTCATTGAGGATTTAATTTGCATTTCCCTGATAATTAGCAATGTGGAGCACCTTTCATATGCCCATTGACCATCCATATTTCTTATTTGGAGAAGTGTCTGTTCAAGTCCTCCATCCAATTTTTAATCAGGTCAATTGTTTTTTTGGGTGTTGAGGAGGGTGAGTTCTTTATATATTTTGGATGTTAACCCCTCATCAGATAAATCATTGACAAATGTATTCTCCCATACTGTAGTTTGCCTTTCTGTTCTGCTGATGGTGTCCTTTGCTGTACACAAGCTTTTTAGTTTGATGTAGTTCCATTTGTTCATTTTTTATTTTGTTTCCCTTGTCCAAGGAGATCTGTTTAGGAAATGTTGCTCATCTTTAAATTCAAGAGATGCTTGCCTATGTTTTCTTCTGTGATTATTATAGTATCATGACTTACATTCGGGTCTTTGATCAATTTCAAGTTTACTTTTTGTGTTTGGAGTTAGACAATAATCCAGTTTCATTTTCTTACATGTAGCTGTCCAGTTTTGCCAACACCAGTTGTTGAAGAGGCTGTCATTTCCCCATTGTATATCTATGGATCCTTTATCATATATTAACTGATCATATATGCTTGGGTTTATATGTGGGCTCTCTAGTCTGTTCCATTGATTTATGGGTTGGTTCTTGTGCCAGTACCAAATTTTCTTGATTACTGTGGTTTTGTAGTAGAGCTTGAAGTTTGGGAACATAATCCCCCCAGCTTTATTCTTCCTTCTCAGGATTGCTTTGGCTATTCTGGGTCTTTTGTGTCTCCATACAAATTTTAGAACTATTTGTTCCAGTTTGTTGAAGAATGCCATCAGTATTTTGATAGGGATTGCATTGAATCTGTAGATTGCTTTAGGCAGGATGGCCATTTTGATAATATTAATTATTACTACCCAATAGCATGGGATACAGTTCCATTTATTAGTGTCCTCTTTAATTTCTCTCAAGAGTGTCTTGTAGTTTTCAGGGTATAGGTCTTTCACTTCCTTCATTAGGTTTATTCCTAGGTATTTTATTCTTTTTGCTACAATTGTGAATGGAATTGTTTTCCTGATTTCTCTTTCTGCTAGTTCATTGTTAATGTATAGGAATGCAACAGATTTCTGTGTATTAATTTTATATCCTGCAACTTTGCTGAATTTATTTATTAGTTCTCATAGTTCTTTGGTAAAGTCTTTAGGGTTTTCTATGTATAATATCTTGTCACCTGAAAACAGTGACAGTTTAATTCTTCCTTACCAATATGGATGCCATTTATTTATTTGTGTTGTCTGATTGCAATGGTTAGGGCCTCCAGTACTATGGTGAATAAAAGTTGTGAGTGTGGTATCTTAGAGGAAAAGCTTTCAACTTTTCACTGTTAAGTATAATTTTGGCTGTGGATTTATCTTATATGGACTTTATTATATTAAGGTCCTTACCTTCTATATCCATTTTGTTGAGAGTTTTTATTTTGAATGGATGTTGAATTTTGTCAAATGCTTTTTCAGCATCTATGGAAATGATCATGTGATTTTTGTCCTTTTTGTTGATGTGGTATATGATGTTGATGGATTTTTGAATATTATACCATTCTTGCATCCCTGGCATAAATCCCACTTAACCATGGTGGATTATCTGTTTGATGTATTTTTGAATTTGAATTGGTAATATTTTGTTGAGGATTTTTGCATCTATGTTCATCAGGGATATTAGTCTGCAATTTTCTTTATTTGTGGTGTGTTTGGTTTTGGTATTTGAGTGATGCTGGCCTCATAGAATTAGTTTGGAATTATTCTCTCCTTTGGAAAGCTTTAAGGAGTATGGGTATTAAGTCTTCTCTCAATGTTTGATAAAATTCAGCAGTGAAGCTATCTGGTACAGGAATTTTGTTCTTGGATAGTTTTTTGTATTACCAATTTGATTTCACTGCTGGTAATAGGTCTGTTCAGATTTTCTCTTTCTTCCTGGTCAGTCTTGGAAGGTTGTAGTTTTGCAGAAAGTTACCCATTTTTTCTATGTTGTCCAACTTTTTGCCATATAATTTTTCATAGTATTCTCCAACAATTCTTTGTATTTCTGTGGTGTCTGTTGTGAATGTTCTTTTTTCATTTCTGAATCTTTTATATGTGTACACTCTCTTTGTTTCTTGATAGATCTAGCTAGGAGTTTATCTATTTGTTTATTTTCTCAAAGAACCAGCTCCTGGTTTCACTGATTTTTCAATTGTTTTATTCTCAGTTTTAGTTATTTTTGCTCTGATCTTTCCTTCTACTAACTCTGGGACTCATTTCTTCTTCCTATCCTAGTTTCATTAGTTGTGAGTTTAGACTCTTCATTTGAGATTGTTCTTGTTTCTTATGGTAGGCCTGTATTGCTGTATATTTTCCTCTTAGAACTGCCTTTGCTGCATCCCACAGCCTTTGGGCTGTTGAGGTGATGTTTTCATTTGTCTCCATATATTGCTTGATCTCTGTTTTTATTTGGTTATTGATCCATTGATTATTTAGAAGCATGTTGTTAAGCCTCCATGTGTTTCTGGGCCTTTTGTTTTCTTTGTGTAATTTATTTCTGGTTTTGTATCACTGTGGTCTGGGAAGCTCCTTGGTGTAAATTCAATATTTTTAAAAATTATTTGAGGTTCTTTTTGTGGCCTGGTATGTGATCTCTTCTGGAAAATGTTCTATGTAACCTTGAGAAAAGTGTATATCCTGATGCTTTTGGGTGAAATGTTCTGTAGATATCAGTTAGGTCCATCTGTTCTAATGTACTATTCAGTGCCTTTTTTGCCCCTACTTATTTTCTGTCTGTTAATCTGCCTATTGGTGTGAATGGTGTGTTTAAGTCTCCTAAAATGAAATTGTTGTAGTCTATTTCCATCTTTAATTATGTTACTATTTGTTTTACATATTTAGGTGCTCCTATATTGGGTGCATTGATATTTATAATGGTTATATCCTTTCATTGGACTGACTCCTTTATCATTATATAATGTCCTTCTTTGTCTCTTGTTATTTTCTTTGTTTTGAAACCTCTTTTGTCTCATGTAAGTACTGATACTCCTGCCTTTTCCCCCTATTATTTGCATGCAATATCTTTTTCTGTCCCTTCACTTTTAATCCATGTATGTCTTTGGGTCTTAAATGAGCCTCTTTTAGGCAGCATACAGACGGGACATCTTTTTTTTTTTTCCATTCTGCCACTCTATGTCTTTTAATTGGTGCATTCAGTCCATTTACATTTCAGGTGATTACTGATAGATATGTACTTGTTACCATTGTAGGCTTTAGATTTGTGGTTACCAAAGGTTCAAGGATAGCTTCTTAACTATCTAACAGTCTATCTTAAATCATTAATTACTCTATTTCAAAGAAAATCTAAAGGTACTTTTTCTCCTTCTTCTTCCTCCTTTTCTTCCTCCTCTCTTTATATGTTAGGTATCATATTCTGCAAATTTTACATATTCCTTGACTTATTTTGTGAGTAATTGCTTTAATTTCAGAATTTGCTTAGTAATTAATTGGTCTACTACCTTTAATGTGGTTTTATTTTCCCTTGTGATAGCTATTTAGCCATAGGAACATTTCCATCCAGAGCAGTTCCTTTAACATATCCTGTAGGGCTTGCTTTGTGGTGGTGAATTCCTTCAAATTTTTTTATGTGGAAATTTTTTAATACCTGCTTCAACTCTAAATGATAATCTTGTTGGATAGAGTTTTCTTGGTTGGAGGCCCTTCTGTTTCATTACATTAAATATATCATGACATTCCCTACTGTCCTGTAAAGTTTCTGCTGAGAAGTCTGCTGATAGCCTGATGGGGTTTCCTTATAAGTGTTCTTTTTTCTCTCTCTGGTTGCTTTCAATAGTCTCTCTTATCATTGATCTTTGCCATTTTAATTATTATATGTCTTAGTGCTGTCTTTCTAGGGTTCCTTTTGTTAGGAGATCTCTGTGCTTCCATGACCCAAGTTTCTATTTTCTTCCCAGACTGGGGAAGTTTTCAACAATTATTTCCTCAAATAGACTTTTTATCCCTTTGTCTCACTTTTTAGAGGTCTTCTATCTTTTTATTGAGGACCTCCCTGAGATCTTAAATGTATTTCTGTAGATCTGTGAGCCTGTTTATGACATTTACTTGGAAGTCTTTATCAAGAAGTGATTTCAGTTTCACTCAGCTCTCTTTCTGGTGTTTTGTCTTATAGTTTTGTTTGGAACAAATTCCTCTGCCTCTTCATTTTTTCAGTGTTTCCTATGGAGAAATAGTTTTATGAAGGAGGTGACCTCTACTTCCCAGAAGCTCAATTTTCCTTCTGGGACCCCCAGCTTTGACATGCAGTAAGAAGGGCACATTTGTCAGGCTTGTAGTAATCTGATTTCAGGTGGGCTGTGTGGGCCTTTGGCTGATCATGCAAGCAGGGAGAATACTCCAAGCTGTGCACCTGGAATTGCTGTGGGCAAAGCCACCCCCACATGGCCTGCAGCAATGGCAGGGGTACAGGTGAGCTGGACAGGTGCTTTCTATGGGGAAGGAGCCCCTGAGACTGGTTCCCTCAGTACTTCTGTGCCTGGACCAAAATAGGGCCAAGAAACCTGGAAGGGTCTCAATTTTCCAAGCTATATTGCCTGCTTCCACTGCCAGGTCAAGTGAGCCATAATTGCAGGGAGGAGTCTTGGTGCTGCATTGCTGGAGCTGCCATTGGCAGAGTTGCCCTCCAACCAGCCTGCTGTGATGGCAGAGGCTGCTGGCAAGGAGAACCAGCACCTGCTTAGAGGAAAGAGTTCCTGGGGCTGGGCCATGTGCACAGGGAGGAGCTTCAATGCTGCACTGCTGGAGTTGCCATGGGTGGAGCCACCCTCCGACCAGCCTAATGTGATGGTGGGACCACTGGCAAGCAGGTTTGGTGCCTTCTGGGAGTAAAGAGCTCTTGGGCCTTGCTCCTGCACACAGTTCCCCAGTTGGCCCAAAATAGGGCTGAGAAAGGTAGGGGTTCTCCCTCTGCCTACCTGGGAGCAAAGCTTTGATTTCACTGCTACTTAGTAGGCTGGCACCACAGGGAGGAACCTCAGGGATATGTTGCCAGCTAAAGGAATGGAGCTTCTGAAGCTCCTGAGAGTTCCCTACCTGTTGGACTGAGGGTGGGCTGGGGAGGTATTGTCCACCTGCCCTTTCTCTTAAGCAGAGAGCACTATGAAATCCTTGCCCCTCCAGTGCCCCGCTGGCTGCTGGGAAGTTTTTCAAACTACCCACTTTGCTTCTTTCTCATGGGGCTGGTAGAGTGTGCCTGTTTTCCACAAGTACCTGAGATCTCAGCCTCCCCAGGTGTTCTTCCTGTCTCTGTTGTCCAGCCTCACCAATCACCAGGGAACCATATAATGTGGGCTTGTGTTCCCAGAGAAGATCTTGAAGGCCAGGTGTTGAGCAGTCCAGCCTGGCTCTGTTCCTCTTCCTCCCGCCTCTGGGCTGGGGTAGGGGGAGGTTTAGGGTGCAGTGAGATCATGTCTTTGTCACTTGATCCTTTTCTGTGAGATCTTCTCTTCTTCCCCAGATATAGGGAGTCAGTTCTGCAGTTTGCAGGGCTTTTTCAGATTTAGTTGTATTTGCTGTATTTTCATGTTCTATATGACTTTAGGAAGATGCTTTTGTCTTGCCTTCCTACACTGCCGTCTTTTTTCCCATGTTCTTATTTTTTAAATAATTGTATTGTTTAAGAACTTTATGTGTTAAATGAGAACAATAAACTGAAATCTTAGTAGGAAAACTTAACATTTAATTTCATTACAAGGAAGAATAGCAAAGGCAAACAAAACTATTGCATTTATGAACTCATTCATCTTTATAGGGGTCCTTAAGATAATACATTTATCTTAACTAGTGTTAAGTCAGGTGTTAAAAAACCAGATGTGCCATGGTAGTGATTGTTGTTTTTGCTATCGAGGCACTTCGACTGAGCCATGTAATCTCAACTTTGTGTAAAATTTAATGGCATATATTCACAACATATGACATCTTCATGTCCAATAACAAAACAAACTCTGGATACTGCTAAATTGAAACCATTATGATCACTAGAAAGAAATTTTTTGAAAGATTCCTTTTTGATATTTATTATATGTTGCAGCTTAATCTCAAAGATTTTTGATGAAAATTACATGGATGTTTTTGCTTCAGTTGTGACAAATAACCAGATATTTGGGAATATCCAGAAATGCCTATAAATACTTTTTAACTTTCATTACTGCATTTGTAGTGACACCAACAGAGCTAACATATGGCAATTAAAGCTTTAATGTAGATATGTAGATAAGAACAAATACAACTGGGAATTTTTCTTCTTTTTTGTAATTTCTAAGTTTTTGTTTCTATGGGCTATACTATATACTATATCTGACCTTAAAATGTAGATGATTAGAAGAATAAGTGTCATTGTCATTCTAAGCACATTATCATTGTTAATTACCATTTGAATTAATTTTGAAGAAAAAATATCACGAAGCTCATCCTAAACCCTCAAGGCTTGGCTTTCCATTTCTTTTGCCCTGGCATCCTAGTGAGCTCTCCTTCCATTCTTTCTTCAGTGATCAAAACATTATAACTTTATGAATACTATTTATTGAGGGTCTAACACATGCCTTCTTCTGTGGTAAGCAAAATCTTTAGAATAATTTTGCAATGTAAATACTCTTTATCTGTGCATTCATTTTATCATTTTTTCAATGTTCATTGATTGTTTAATCTGTGCTAAGTGATTAGAATTCTGATATTATTATGATTTTGTAGGAAGGATATACAGATTTTTAAAAGATATTCCCATTTTAAAGAAGGAAAAACTGAGCTTTAAGAAGGTTTAGAAAGTTTCCCAAGATCACAAAATCTAGTACATGTAGCCCAGGAATTCCACCATAGAAAATCTGACTTCAGTGTCAACAGTCTTAATTAATACATATGGCTCTGAGCCTCCTGCCTTTATGCTTTCTGTTTACCTTATACTCAAGAAAGATTTTAAGTAATTTATTTGCATTGTGTACCTACCTAATAACCATCAATACGTAGTAGACAGTGGGTATTGTTTTTTCTTGCCTAGCAAGCATTCTTATTCATTTTTCTTAGTTAAAGACCCTATCTTTCGGTCATATGGATTGAATATAAAACATATGCCTGACCTCTTGGTGAAGCATGGTAAAACATAATCCAGGTAACAGTTATAGGCCCCTATGGAGAGTGTATAGGACTCAAATCAAATAATTTAGACTACCTCTCTGAGGTTAATATATGGATGATAAAAGGAAAAAAATCACTCTCATGAGTATAGATGGGATGAGGTTGCTAGACTTGGGAAGACCTGTCTGCATAAGAGAATGGACCCAGCATGCAAAGTAAATGGACAGAGAGAAAATAGTGAGGGGAAAAAAGGAGAAAGGGGGCAAAAGAAAAAGTCCAAGTCTGTGGATAAGAAACCTCACAATGGGGTTTATGTGTTGTTTTGTTTGGCTGACATAATCTACTGAACTGGATTGCTTCTATATAAGATAAGAATACTTTAGTTATGCACAGTTTCTACCATTGCTACTTTGTTTCTACATCTTGCCTGCATGACTTTTTCCTGGCTCTGAAAACATTTAGATTTATAATTCCCATATTAGAAGTTTACTCATAATCCTTTGCATCAAAAAACTGATTAATTTCTTATTTATCAATTTACAAATGACTTGAACACTATGAAGCAAGGAGATCAGAACAATAGAAAATCTCCTAGAATAAATCAGCAAGCATATGATATGGGTGAGAGACAAGCCCTGCTGTTCCAAAGCATACCTCTGACATTGGCTTATCGATGCTAAGATTTCTCCTATTGGAGACTTACTTGTTTAAGGCTTTATGTCTTATGTATTTATAAATGATAGTGGGAGGGAGAATTAGTCATGATTCCTTACAGTATAAGAGATCCAACTAAAATTCCCATAAACAAAAAATAAGAGGTGTATTTTTGTCTTGTAGACTTAGGAATTCACAAAAGAGATAAAAGATAAAAAAGCTATTACTTACATGTCTGGCTCCTGTGGAGGGAAGGAAACTTAAATTTCATCATAAAAATTAGCAAACCTCATTATCTAGAAGAAATTACATATAAAATCCTATCAGTTGGTACTCACTTTATAAATTCAGACATTCAGTTGATAAAGTGAAGCACCATGCTAGTATTGCATATTGTGATCCTAAGGTCAAATTATTTTTCCATAGGTAAAACTTACTTGAAAACCACTATACCAGGTAATTTTAAAACTAAGTGAAATTTGGACATAAAAATCTTAAAAGGTCAATAGTGGAATGGGAGTTGACTCTTTTAGGTTAACAAAATGATGTTTAGCTGCTAAAGGAAGTAGAAATGAAATTAATACTTAAATTAATCCAATCTCCATTCAGATGAATACAACAAAAAGGTCAAGGGAAATAACTTTTTAGAATACTGGCAAGGATGTAACTCACTTAATAAGTCATTAATTCTAAACTGAATTATCAGTAAAGTTAAGTAAGACAAGGCTTAATTGGTTGAAAAAAGTAAAATCATATGAATAAAAGGATGGATGGATGATATCAAGAACAAATGTAGACATTTGTTAATTGGCAGGTGTGTCATTAAAAATGAAATTTTTTGTAGCAGAATTTTGAGAGAAAATTAAGAATATTATTTTAACTCTTAAGAATCACTTTCTGTCAATGTTTTAAATATTGGTAGAAAAGTCCTGGGGGAATTATACAGAACACCTTAGCATATAATGTGGTGTTTTCATAATGAGATTTAATTTCAGATCACCTGCTTCTAGTCAGTTAAGTGGGAATACTTCCTAGATTTGATACATGTAGTGAAACAAGAATAATATTAACTCATCTCAGGTAAAACTGATTTTGGTAGAATCTAAATAGGTTGATTTATTTTTAATGGGACTATCCACTCCATTTACATGCAAATCATATCTATTTAGCTTATAATTTGCTAGGTTCTGTGGTAGAGATTGGGAATAGAAATCTTAATAGATTCTCTCTACTCTCTAGAAGCATAAAATCTACTAAAGGAATCACAAGGAAACAGTGTAATGACACAAGTATAAGCAAAGTACACTGAGGTCATACAAATGGGAAAATCTGACTACCTAGTGAATTAGGGAAGATTCATAATATGAGCAACATGTATGCTGAATCTGATGGGTAGTTCAACAAGAGAGAGTATGAAAGACATGAATGCTGTTCAGAAAATATTCACTTCTCTATCTTTCTACCTGCTCTCTTTTGGGTGGAGCATATTTCTTCACCACATTGATACTAGCTTGACTATTGCTTTAGCCAGAGGAAGTTAGTGGTCATGATGTATGCAGAGCCCTCAAATGTGCTAGTGTGACCTAGTGTAGCCACTTGCATTAGGTAGTCTTTCAGAAGGAGAACATCCTCTAGATAGCTGCTGGTCCAAGGAGAATAAAGAAACACACGGAGCTCACATAATGCCAACTTACATCCTGGAGCCAAGTCCAGCACATCTGGGCTGAGCTTAGCCTGAAACAGAACTGCCCCATACAATACAAAAAAGGAAAACTAAAATGTGTGTTGTTGTAAGCCACTGCACTAGGTTGTGAGGTAGTTTTTTAAGCTTTATATTGTCACATAACTAAATAATACAGATGGAAAGGCCTGCTTGATAGGTTGACTACCATGTGAAAGACCATGTCTATTACTTTGTTATGGTAAAGCTTTGGAAAAGATAGGAGCTGAAAGACAGTTTTTAAAGGCCAAGTAATGAAACTAAAGACTGTACCAAATCCCATAGGTGATAAGATGTCATCAAAGTATTTTTCACAGAGGGAATGACATAATCATACTCTACAAAGTTAATCCTGCAACTTTATCTAGGAGAATTCTACCAGAAAGGTCACTTATTAAATATGTTAATGAGCACCAACTATGTGCCAGACAGATGAGACATATTAATGAACAAAATTAAGATTTCTGCTCTTACCTTCTAGTGGAGGGAAATAGCCAATAAATAGTAATCATAAAAAGTAATATATATAGTATACTAGAAAGTGATAAGTACTATGAAAAAAACAAAACACAGAGCATAAAAAGGCAGTCTGAAATTTTTAAACAGATGGGTTGGGTCTCATTAAGAAGGCGACAACATCTTGGAATTTGCAATAATCAAGGATTCTTCAAGATTGGCAGCTATCATGTAGTTATACACATCTAGCAAAAAATTCCATGTAAATGACTCTATAATTGAGAGTATAAACAGTTCCTTAGACAAAGCTTATGATTCATACAATTTATAAAGCATCAAATAGAAAGAAGCAGAACATCAAGACTCCCATAATAACAGCAAAGACATCTTCATCAATATGTACATCGTTCTATTCTGTGATAAAGTGGTTCATGAATAGGCAGTACCTACTGCTCCTGGGCCACTTGGCATCTTGCAACAAAAATATTTTCAGCACCATAATCTGAGTCACTGTTATTGAGAAATGGTGATTTATGCTCATAGAGGCATACAGAAGAACCTTGGCCATCAACCCTGAATTAGCATTCTGGAAGGCATCTTTATGCAGGAAAATTCAAACACCACCAGGCTGTTCTCCAGGAAACAGGTGAACCGACTCAGAGTTTCAAGTTACATTTTATGTTAGGGAAGATAGCATAAAGTTACTTGAATGATGCAGAAAAAATATTTTAAGTGTTTTCTTTGCTTTACAGTGAACACAACACGGGTCACAAATATCTTAATGTATTAAGAGGAGCTATGCTTATAGCAGCTGTACAATATTGATAATATGGTATAAGGCGCTACATAATTTTATGCATTTCCTAATTTGCTCTCTAAAGTAAAATAGATTTGTGGAAATGTTTCTGCAAGGCATTCTTGGTAGTCAGCCTTTACACCACCTTCTCCCTCGCCTTTCATTTCCTGTTCTATTAACTCACTGTTGCTGTTTCTCTTTGTCTTCTTGGACATCAGCCTAGCGCACAACTGTTCTCATCTCAGAAAGCCCCCGTTCTCCTTACAATGTACATTCTTGCATCCCTACCACTCATGTTCTGCAGTGTGGCCTGAGTGATTTTTGAGAAATGCAAATTAGATCTTCACTCACCTGCTTAAATCTCATTAGCTTCACACTGTTGTTTTATTTTTCTCTTTCCCCATCTTCTATTTTTAATGAAAATTTATTTTTTCTTTCCAGATTCAGATGTAGCACATTCCATTTTCTTTAAAGTCTTTTAAAAGTTACTCTTAAATTTTGAGAATGTATGTAACAAAGTCTATCTATCAGATGCTAGTTAAAATTCACTTCTTCAGGAAAGACTTCTCCTGATATAGGCTGTCCTAAGACCATGTTTCAATATTTTATATAACTTACTGAGATCATACACGAAATTAATTATTAATTATTTTATTTCATGCCTGTCTGTTGGGGATGGCCTTTGTCTTCTCACATGTTTGTAGGCAGAATGGGAAAGCACCTTCCCCCATGTCTGAATGCAGCATGGGAAAGCACCAGCTTGAGAACAACCCGTGCAGTCCTTGGAAGTTATCTGCCCACAAAAACATATCTTGTCCTCGAAGACGAGCCAAGACTCCTCACTCTGAAAATAGGGAGACCTTGAGGATGTGTGAAAACACCGCCCCTGCTTCTGGCCTGCCCCCCCCCCCCCTTGAGAAGGGAAAGATGAGTATAGCACTTGGCTGATGTCCGAGAAAGGCAGTATAAAAATAAAGGTGCTGCGCCACATCGGGGCTGCAGCCATTGTCTGTCTGTCTGTGTTGTCTGTGTTTTTTGTTCTCTCATTTCACCCAAAGAAGATGAGCGGCCCACTACATCAGGTGCCCAAACGTGGGGCGTCCTCTCAGAGTGAGTTGTACATATATTCAGCTCCATGCCTCCCCTTCAGACTGTTCAACTTCGACGGCAGGCACTGTCACCTGTTTCGTTTCCTCTGCCTCTTCCACAACCACCAATAAAGGCCATAAGCATTGATAGGGATACTATTCAAGTTCCCACCAAATCCTCAGTGCCAATCAGAGTGCCGCAAATTTTACAGACATTTCTTGGATGAGTGGATGGATAAATGGATGAATCAATCAATTATTCAATCAATTGATAAGTATATGCCATACAATAGCTTATCACTGAAAGAGAAAATAAAACAAGAAACCTGTAGCAGAGCTGTTTTATTATGTAAAGCAAAAGTATCTTCCACATACTAGAAAGTTTGTAATGTAAAATTCAAATTGTGAGTAATTCTCTCCATGGAAAAAAGAAAAAATAAAGAGACAGAGAGAAGGAAAGAAAAGAAGAGACAAGAAAATAATAGGCTAGAACTCAGGGAAGTCTATGAAACCCTGCAGAACAGACATTGACTGAGAAAAAAGACACATTTAAAGTTACAGGACATGAAGTAACATTTTGATACAATAACTGATGTATTCTTGGTTCTAAATTATACCCCTTCTCCTTTCTAGACTCATGGACTTTTCTCCATGAAAACAAACTATACAGTTGAGGCATTTGAAGTATTCTGGCTCTAGGCATGGACAGCCATGACAAATTCAGGACATTGCACACAACTGGAAGATGATTCAAGTTTGGATGCATTCCTGAGAAAGAGATCCTATAATCCCTCTCCCATTCCTGGAGTTTGAGGGACAGGGTACATAAAAGACACTCCAGATAAATGTTAGTGGTTCTGAAAAGAGAAACTATGTTCTCTTCCCAACTGGAATTTGGGAACATTCTCAAAAAAGTGTCTGCTGCCACGGTACGATTAAAAAGAAGAGATCATGGAGGCATACCTTAGGCAGAGAAGGTCGGAGAAGCCCGACAAAGTCTCCATGCCCCTGAAGGGCCTTGAGAAGGCAAACATGGAGAGGCTCCGTGGCCAGGTCAGGCAAACTGCAGATGCCTGCCTTATGCTCATGGGAGTGTGGTCCTCTCGGCAGGAGCCACCTCAAAGACCATATCCAAGAACCAGGAAGGATGACCCATAGCTCAACAGACACCACTGTGACAGTGATACCACTTTGTGGCGGTGCCACAAAGCCAATACTTGCCCTGGTCATGACGTTATATAGGTGGCTGGAATGTTCTCCTAGAGATGAGGCACAGGGAAAAGGAAATCTGGAATTGAGTGAATTTAAGCCTGAAATGACTGATGATACTCGAGAGGAGAAAACTCTATTTGGAGTTGAAAATACTTTGTTTTCTAATATAATAATAGCTTTCAGTAAAAAATCAGTTAATTTAATGGAAAAAAAGAAAGTAGTTATATTTTTGCACACTTGAACTTGTGGCTTGAAAATTCCTATGCTGGTCCTTTAGGACATATGCAGATGTAACCATCTCCTTACAGATTTTTGTATCCCAGCTGTCTATCAAAGCAACTGATATTTGCTTCACTAAAAAAGAGAAAAAAAGTAATTATATCTATTGCGCTGATTCTTCCTTATACGGAAATCCTGCTCCCTGATAAAAACATTTCCCTGCAAAAAATATTTAGTTCCTCCTAAAACCTTTCTTCAAGAATTATGGAAAGGGGAAAAACTTTCACTTACCAAAAACAACTACCCATATTTGTATGCTATAGGATATATTTCAAGGACAACCACCAAAATAATTCAGATACACAAACCAAGCTCTGTCATATGCATTGGCATTCTACCTGGTCACTGTCATGACAGTCTGATACTGGGGAAATTTTCCTATTTCTTTCACCTGGAAGATCATTCCCTCTACTAGCAGGGCAGTCCTTCAGTTTTCTTGTTCTTCTGACCCTCTTTCTGCTGCTCTCTAGCTTCCCCTTGCAGATGGGGTACTGCACATGATTTCAGGCCTGAGACTGGGGGAACAGCATATATCCTTTCAAATCAATGATTTTATTTTCTTTGGATAGATTCTTAGAAGTGGAATTACTGGGTCCTATGGTATTTCTATATTTAGTTTTTTTGAGAAACCTCCATACTATTTTCTATAGTAGCTACACCAATTTACATTCCTACCAACAGTGTAGGAGGGTTCCCTTTTCTCCACATTCTGGCCAAAACTGATTATTTCTTGTCTTGTTGATTCTGATTGATGTGAGGTAATATCTCACTGGAGTTTGATATGTATTTACCTGATGATTAATGATGTGGAGCATCTTTTCATGTGCCTGTTGGCCATCTATGTGTCTTCTTTGGAAAAATGTCTATTCAGGTCCCCTGCCCATTTTTTAATTAGATTATTTTTGAGGGTGTTGAGTTGTATAAGTTCTTTATATGTTTTGAATATTAGCCCCTAATCAGATATATCATTTGTGAATATATTTTTCCATACAATAAGCTGCTTTTTCATTTTGTTGGTGGTTTCCTTTGCTGCACAGAAGCTTTTTAGTTTGTCGTAGTCCCATTGTTTACTTTTGCTTTTGTTTCCCTTGCACAGGGAGACATAGCCAGAAAAAAAAAAAAATTCTCATGCTGATGTTCAAAGGATTTCTGCCTATATTTTCTCCTAAGAGTTTTATGATTTCATGTCTTATATTTAGGTCTCTAATCCATTTAGAGTTTACTTTTATAGATAGTGAAACATGGTGAGTCAGTTTCATTCTCTTTCATGTAGCTGTCTAGTTTTCCCAACACTTTTTATTGAAGAAACTGTCTTTTCCCCATTGTATACTCTTGCTTCATTTGTCACATATTAATTGACTATATATGTGTGAGTTTCTTTCTGGACTGTCTATTCTGTTCCATTGATCTACGTGTCTATTCTTGTGCCAGCACCATAGGATTTTAATCAATGTAGTTTTCTGGTATAGCTTGAAATCTGGGAGCATGATATCCCAGTTTTGTTCTTCTTTCTTAAGATTTCTTTGGCTATTTGGGGTCTTTTATGGTTCCATAAACTTTAGTATTATTTTCTCTATTTAACTGAAAAATGTTTTTGGTATTTTGATAGGGATTGCACTGAATCTATAAATCGCTTTGGACAGAATGGCCATTTTGACCATACTGATTCTTCCTATCCATGAGCATAGAATAACATTCTATTTATTTGTGTCTCCTTCAATTGCTTTCATCAGTGTCTTATAGTTTTCAGAGTACAGTTCTTTCACCTCCCAGTTAGCCTTTTTCCTTGGCATTTTGTTCTTTTCTATGCAATTATAAATGGAATTATACTCTTGATTTCTCTTTCTGCTAGTTCATGATTAGTATACAGGAATGCAACAAATTTCTGTATATTGATTTTGCATCCTGCAACTTTACTGAATCCATTTATTAACTCTAGTAGTATTATTGTAGTCTTTAGGGTCTTCTATATATAGTTCATATCATCTTCAAATATGACAGTTTTACTTCTTCCTTACAAATTTGGGTGGATTTTATCACTTTTAGCTCTTTTATTACAGTAACTCTCAAAACATTGCACGTTTGGGGCTTAATGGGGAGTTCCAGTTTCTGTGACACTTCTAATGTGCTTCCTTGCATTTCTGGGCTCTGTGCTGAAGCATCATAAGGATGAAATTCTTTTTTTAATTTTTTGTAATGATTGTTGTAGAAGAGACTATTAGATTTTCAAATTATATTGGCTAACTCTTAAAAAAGATTCACAAAGTCTCATTTATTTCATCATAAGAAATATAAAGCAATAGTCAACATTTACTTATAGCAATGAAAAAGATAGATTTTAGGACAGGGACATCATTTTCAGATAGTATTTGGGCATTGACCAAAAATGATATGAAATCTTAATTGGTATGTCTGCACAAGATTTAATGAATCCTACATTTTTAAGAGTTTAGTTAAGACTCTTTGGTTTAGGTTCATTTTTAAAACAATAAAGAGTGACTCTGGATTTTGTATCCCAGATAACTAAAGCAATTCATATAATAGAGAAAGTCATACAATAAGAATACTATATAGTGTTTCAACTGTTCGAATGAAGCATGGTGACTTTTTTTCTCAAAAATCTGTAGAAATTATGTTGTTCCAAATAATATTTTGAGAAAAAGCCTGATGTTGCTTTTTATTTTTTTAAACTATATGATTATTCTCTCCCTCTCAGTCTCTCTCTCTCCACATATAAATAAGTGTATGTGTGTGTGTGTGTGTGTGTGTGTATAGATATGTATAGATATGTATATATATATATATATATATATATATATACACACACACACACTTTTCTTGAAAAGGTAAAATAAGCTTCTATTTTCCTGGGAAACTATTTTTCCAAAATATGCTTGTCAGTAAAAAAAAAATTTAGACATATTTTTATGACATATTTTCTTTATTTTTGGCACTTCCTTTAATTTGGATGTTAATCCCTTTTAGACCTCTAGTTGGCTTCAAAAATGGATAAATTCTGCTTGAGTTACCTCTTTTCACCTACCTTGACAATATTTAAATTCTTCTTTAAAACTTGAACAGGAAGACTTGATATCAATATTATTTATTTGGCCGTTCAATTGCCTAAGGAAGGAAGGAAAAATGCCAAAGCCATGGATTGCCTACTTAGGAATTTAGTCTCTGTGTGGATGATCTCTATATTAGTTACAGACTCTTTTTCAAGAGTCATTTATGCTGAAGGTAGAGCATGTCCTTTCTCAAAAAACCTCAGGGAGCCCTCAGGTATCCTTCCTTCTCTATGGTAAGCCAGTTGGTCTGAAAAAAAGTCAGGGAGAGAAGAAGGCCTTTTGTTTGATGTGATTGCTCAGCTTCTGGTAAAAAGGGCGGAAATGGTTCCTCAGACTTCTTTTCTCTCTTTGTCTGTTTCTCTCTTCCTTCCTTCCTCTCTCCCTCCCTCCCTCCCTACCTCCCACTTCTTTTTCTTTTTCTTTTCATACCTATACATGCCTAAGTTTTCCAGATCAGGGGCTTTCTTCAACAACAGAAACAAGCTAGCCCCTAGGAGAAAGACATATTTAGATTAATGAAATGGAAAGATAACCCTCCCAGCTCCCTAGCTGTAATTTTGGAGTACTGACAAGGAGGAAAGAAAAGGCTCTCAGTGGAACCTTTCCCAGCTCTCCCATGTTGTGTGCATCCTCTGACCCTCATAGTAAGCTATACTAGTGTAAACACTCAGGGTTTTCTCTTAATTACCCCTTCAAAGAAGATTATGCATCAACTTTGGGGATGTTTCCCCCAATTATCCAAATTGCATCAGATCTGGAGGGCTGTGTTCCAAGGTTACACTATTCCCTGGTCTCAATAATATGGATATTTTCTTCAAAAGATTTGAGAGTTTTTAAAAGTTACTGAATTTTGGAGAGATGATTTGCAAACTTAAACTTTTCTCAACTTTCATGAATGTAAATTAAACTTTCTTACATTGCATGTTCAACTCATTTTTTATAATAAATATCTGCAACTCATTTTTTATAATAATTATCTTTCCTAGAAGGTGCTTGAAATGATACCACACTGAGGTTTAAATCCCAGTTAAGCCACTTTTATCAAATAGCTTTGAACAAGTTCTTGATGTAATAAACCTAAGTTTTCCCACATATACAATGGACATAATCTGGAAAAGTTTAAAGATTAGATATGACATATATGACATATATACAGCATCTAAGATGGAGTCTGATATATAAAAGGTACATAAACAAATACATTATTTGAGCATACTTGTTTAAATTGGTTATAATTTTTAAGTTCCATTTTAAGCCACTGAGTATTTGTATATCATGATTCTTAAAACAATATTCTGTTTATATTGGTAGTTGAAACAATGTCCTCAATAACTATATTGGACTGTGCTTTGTGAGTAAAGTGGGAACTACTTCTCTGAAGTCTTCTGAGGATATCAAACTTTCTTCTTAAAAGAAAGATTTTGTGAAAATTAATCAAAATGTAATTCTCAACTATATCTCATGCTTTCCCTTTCATTCTGTATTCTTCATGAACCTAGGAATTTCATTCAGTGGAAAATACTGAATGAAAATTCTATGGTAATCTCCATAAACAATGTTCTCTTGTTTTTGAATTGTAAATAAAAATTCTTATATTCAGGAGTTCAAATAAGCAGGGATAATTCTAGGGCGTAATTTAGAAATAAATTACTTTTTTAAGTAAAGGAGTTGAAAGAGAGTCATCACTTTAATACTGTAACTTGAGATTTATAAACTATGAAATCCTTACTAGATATGTATGCAAGAATTAGTATGCCAGTGAATACTAAAATAATGTTTTAGTAAAATTTTTAACAGAAGATTTAAATTTCTTTTGATTATTTTAATGTAAATAGGAATTATTGTTCTGGATGCTACCAAGTAGACAATTCTGGACATTCATACTTTGCAGTAAGCTGCTAACAGTTTCATCCCAATTCTAACTAAGAAAGGGCTAAATCACAACCTTGAAGCAGTTTTTCTGCCAATATATATTCTTTTCTTAAACAAAGGCTTTGTTTTATGGGTCCTTGTTACCTTTGACCAAGGTGCCTCAAGAGAAATAGTTATTACATCATTTCTACCCCTTTAACTGTCCTTTTACATAAATCCCTATGATTTATCATAAAATGTGAAAGCCACAGGTAACTTTCATGTCTGTTTTCCATAAACAAATCTCATGAAATATCTTTAAGAGTTCTATCTCAAAATTCAGAGATGAAATAGAGTAGTGGTCAAAAGAAAGCATTAAATTAAATCAGACAAACTGGAGTTCAAATTCCACCTTTACCTCTTTCTGTGTTACCATTGACAAGTTACTCAATTACTTTGTTCTTGTATTTCCTTACCTAAAAATAAGGAGTTAAATATATTACCTAAAACATAAGATTGTTGTAATGTTTAAATTACCTACTATATTTTAAGTAAATAGTTTCATAGATTATATTCAACAAATGCCATCTATTATTATTAACTAAAATACTCCAAATTGACTTAGTGGAATATATATATTTGAGTGTCCATCTTCAGAAAAGAATCTAGATTTCTAAACTCATAATATATGGTATCTGCGAAGGTACAAATATCTTGAAATCCTCAAGGTCAAACCATGAGCTTGAGAGCACCCAAACACCAGCCATTTTTTAAATTGAAATTACTGAATGAGTGACCCTTACCACTTCTTCTTTCCCATGTTCACGGAAAAAAACTATATTGTGTTTTTTACCAATTAATAGAAAATCCCACACTACTCCTTTGGCAAGTGACCTGTGAAAGGCAAATTAAGTGACCTGTCCAAAATAGGACTGCCAGATAAAATACAGGACACTAAGTTATATTTGAATTTCAGACATACAACAATTTACTTTTTTTAGTACAGGTATGTCCTATGAAATAGTCAGAATATAATTATACAAAAAAATCATAGTTTATGTGAAATTCAAAAGTAATTTCAGATGATGATCAGGATATAAAAATAGTTATTCTTTATATTCAGGATTATATTACAAGTTATAGTTATTGATTAGTTATTAGGTATACAAAACTCACCAAATACAATTAAAACTATTAACTTTTTCATTCCTTATGTAATATATATCTCATAAACAAAATCAGAACTAAAAAATGTAAATACTTTTCATTTCTAATGATAATTATATTTACCTTTACAAATTATTTTTGTTCATTTGTTTGTCTCTTAGAAGATACAACATGTTCAAGGGCACATAGAATGTGGGGGGTAAGTCACTTTTAAGAGATCAGATGGTAGAATAAATCAATGCTCTTTATATAGTAACCAGTTGAAGAGTGATAACATCAAACATGGTGTTTACTTCACAGGTGATATTCAAATATGTTATTTAGAACACTGTACCTAATATATCTATCAAGAATAAACTGTTGACTAGCTTGCATAGTTTGAACACCTCCTGGATCTACTACCACCTCTTCCACATAAATCTCCATAACTTCCTTTTCCTCCTCTTCTCATGATAATCTCCTCTTCCTTGGAAACCTCCTCCTTCCACCATCTCTTTTTTACCACTCTCCATATGGATCCTCTTCTTATATTCCCAACCTCCTCTGCACCCACCCACCCATCCACTGCCACCACCTCATCTATCACCACTACCACTACCACCATTTTACCATTACTTTCATTATCTACTTGTTTCTTTTAGCAAAGGGGCATTTCAGAGAGTGGTGATTCAATTGCATTTGCTCTTCCTTCCTTGTCAAGGACCCTTCCCATCAGCACCTTATTAGTGACACATGTTGTATTCTCCTGGCCGGTTCTACTACTTGTTATAGTGATCTTGTATGGATCATCATGAGCAACAAACAGATATGCCAATGCCATAATTGTCATGTGTGGAAAGAAATAACACTTAGGTTGTAAATTCTTGCTGTGTGATCATCTTTCTCAATTGAACCAAATTCACATGTTTCCTGCAGAGATGTTTAATGCAAACATGCCAATGTTTTATGTTTAAAATGAAAACTTCAGGGCGGAGCCAGGATGGCTGCATGAGTAAAGCAGTGGAAATCTCCTCCCAAAACTACATATATCTATGAAAATATAACAAAGACAGCTCTTCCTAAAATAGAGACCAGAGGACACAGGACAACATCCAGACCACATCCACATCTGTGACAACCCAGCGCCTCGCAAAGGGGGTAAGATACAAACCCTAGCCCGGCAGGTCCCGAGTGCCCCTCCCCCCATCTCCCAGCAGTAGGAGAGAGGTCTGAGCGGGAGGGAGAAGGAGCCCAGGACTGCTGAAAACACACAGCCCGAGCCATCCGGACCAGAGTGCAGACACAGTGCATGCAAGGGGCCCTGGATACAAGAGAAACAGGGCAGCAAGAACGGTGAGTGGGTACCAGAGGCTGGCACCAGAGGACAAAATAAAAGCAAGCGGCCATCTTTTTTTTTTTTTTCTTTTTGGTGTTGTGGTGGTTTGTTGCAGTGAGTGCTTTTTGGAAGATTTAAAGGGACAGGGACCCCAATACTAGGGAAACAGGGCAGCAAGTCTGGTGAGCGGATGCCCAAGGCTGATGCCGGAGAATAAAGAAAAACAAGCAGCCAGTTGTTTTTTTTTTTTTTTTTTGGTCATTGCTTTGTTTCGGCGGGTGCTATTTGGAAGTTTTAAAGGGGCAGGGCGTAACACTTAGTCCACAGGTAGGGAATCCCGGGATCTCTGGACACTCGAATCCCCTGGGCTGCAGGGAGCATGGAGGCCCTTTACAGAGATAAATAGCCTCCCAGCCACTCCCCCTCCAATGCAACTCCACCACTTTGGAGCAGCAGCCCGAGCCAGGCCACGCTCATGGCTACAGCAGAGATAAACTCCATAGTAGCCGGCCAGGAAGCAGAAGCCCTGTATGCACACAGCTAACCAGCACAAGCCACTAGAGGTCGCTATTCTCCCAGGAAAGGCAGGCCACAAAACAACAAGAAGGGAAGTTCTTCCAGCCATCACAAGTCCCAGCACTGCAAACTATTCCTATCACCATGAAAAGACAAAATTACAGGCAAACCAAGATCACAGAGACACCAGAGAAGGAGACAGACCTAACCAGTCTTCCTGAAAAAGAATTCAAAATAAAAAACATAAACATGATGACACAGATGCAGAGAAATACACAAGAGCAATGGGATGAAGTCCGGAGGGAGATCACAGATGCCAGAAAGGAGATTACAGAAATGAAACAAACTCTGGAAGGATTTATAAGCAGAATGGATAAGATGCAAGAGGCCATTGATGGAATAGAAACCAGAGAACAGGAATGCATAGAAGGTGATGCAGCGAGAGATAAAAGGATCTCAAGGAATGAAACAATATTAAGAGAACTGTGAGACCAATTAAAAATGAACAATATCTGCATTATAAGGGTACGAGAAAAAGAAGAGAGAGAAAAAGGGACAGAAAGTGTCTTTGAAGAAATAATTGCTGAAAACTTCCCCAAACTGGGAGAGTAAATAAACGAACAGACCACGAAAATACACAGAACTCCCAACAGAAAGGACCCATAGGAGGACAACACAAAGACACATAATAATTGAAATGGCAAAGATCAAGGACAAGGAAAGAGTTTTAAAGGCAGCTAGAGAGAAAAAGGTCACCTATAAAGGAAAACCCATCAGGCTATCATCAGACTTCAAGACAGAAACCCTACAGGCCAGAAGAGAATGGCATGATATATTTAATGCAATGAAACAGAAGGACATTGAACCAAGGATACTGTATCCAGCATGACTATCATTTAAATATGATAGCAGGATTAAACAATTCCCAGACAAGCAAAAGCTGAGGGAATTTGCTTCCCACAAACCACCTTTACAGGGCATCTTACAGGGACTGCTCTAGATGGGAGCACTCCTAGAAAGAGCACAGAACAAAACACCCAACATATGAAGAATGGAGGAGGAGGAATAAGAAGGAAGAGAAGAAAAGAATCTCCAGACAGTGTATATAAAAGCTCAATAAGCGAGCTAAGTTAGGCAGTAAGATACTAAAGAGGCTAACCTTGAACCTTTGGTAACCACGAATTTAAAGCCTGCAATGGCAATAAGTATATATCTTTCAATAGTCACCCTAAATGTAAATGGACTAAATGCACCAATCAAAAGACACAGAGTAATAGAATGGATAAAAAAGCAAGACCCGTCTATATGCTGCTTACAAGAAACTCACCTCAAACCCAAAGACATGTACAGACTAAAAGTCAAGGGATGGAAAAACATATTTCAGGCAAACAACAGAGAGAAGAAAGCAGGGGTTGCAGTACTAATATCAGACAAAATAGACTTCAAAACAAAGAAAGTAAGAGATAAAGAAGGATACTTCATAATGATAAAGGGCTCATTCCAACAAGAGTGTATAACCATTCTAAATATATATGCACCCAACACAGGAGCACCAGCATATGTGAAACAAATACTAACAGAACTAAAGGGGGAAATAGACTGAAATGTATTCATTTTAGGAGACTTCAACACACCACTCACCCCAAAAGATAGATCCACCAGGCAGAAAATAAGTAAGGACATTGAGCACTGAACAACACAGTAGAGAAGATGGACCGAATAGACATCTATAGAACTCTACATCCAAAAGCAACAGGACATACATTCTTCTCAATTGCACATGGGACATTCTCCAGAATAGACCACATACCAGCCCACAAAAAGAGCCTGAGAAAAATCCAAAATATTGAAATTCCACCAATCAATTTTTCAGACCACAAAGGTATAAAAGTAGAAATAAATTCTACAAAGAAAACAAAAAGGCTCACAAACACATGAAGGATTAACACCATGCTCCTAAATAATCAATGGATCAACGAACAAATCAAAATAGAGATCAAGGTATATGTAGAAACAAATGACAACAACAAAACAAAGCCCCAACTTCTGTGGGATGCAGCGAAAGCAGTCCTAAGAGGAAAGCATATAGTGATCCATGCACACATGAAGAAGGAAGAACAATCCCAAATGAATAGTCTAACATCACAATTATTGAAATTGGAAAAAGAAGAACAAATGAGGCCTAACGTCAGCAGAAGGAGGGACATAATAAAGATAAGAGAAGAAATAAACAAAATTGAGAAGAATAAAACAATAGGAAAAATCAATGAAACCAAGAGATGGTTCTTTGAGAAAATAAACAAAATAGATAAGCCTCTAGCCAAATTTATTAAGAGAAAAAGAGAATCAACACAAATCAACAGAATCAGAAATGAGAATGGAAAAATCATGACAGACTCCACAGAAATACAAAGAATTATAAAAGACTACTATGAAAACCTATATGCCAACAAGCTGGAAAACCTAGAAGAAATGGACAACTTCCTAGAAAAATACAACCTTCCAAGACTGACCAAGGAAGAAACACAAAAGTTAAAACAATAATGAGCAAAAAAATTTAAACGGTAATCAAAAACCTACCCAAGAACAAAGCACCCGGGCCAGACAGATTTACCTCGGAATTTTATCAGACACACAGAAAAGACATTATACCCATTCTCCTTAAACTTTTCCAAAAAATAGAAGAGGAGGGAATACTCCCAAATGCATTCTATGAAGCAAACATCACCCTAATACCAAAACCAGGAAAAGACCCCACCAGAAAAGAAAGTTACAGACCAATATCCCTGATGAATGTAGGTGCAAAAATACTTAATAAAATATAAGCAAACCGAATTCAAAAGTATATCAAAAGGATCATACATCATGACCAAGTGGTATTCATCTCAGGGAAGCAAGTATGGTACAACATTAGAAAATCCATCAACATCATCCACCACATCAACAAAAAGAAAGACAGTAACCACATGATCATCTCCATAGATGCTGAAAAAGTGTTCAACAAAATTCAACATCCATTCATGATAAAAACTCTCAGCAAAATGGGAATAGAGGGCAAGTACCACAACATAATAAAGGCCATATATAATAAACCCACAGCCAACATCCTCCTGAACATCGAGAAGCTGAAAGCTTTTCCTGTGAGATCGGGAACTAGACAGGGATGCCGACTCTCCCCACTGCTATTTAACATAGTACTGGAGGTCCAAGCCACAGCAATCAGACAAAACAAAGAAATACAAGGAGTCCAGATTGGTAGAGAAGAAGTTAAACTGTTACTATTTGCAGATGACATGATATTGTACATAAAAAACTCTAAAGACTCCACCCCAAAACTACTAGAACTGATATCAGAATACAGCAAAGCTGCAGGATACAAAATTAACACACAGAAATCTGTAGCTTTCCTATACACTAACAATGAATCAATAGAAAGAGAAATCAGGAAAACAATTCCATTCACAATTGGATCAAAAAGAATAAAATACCTAGGAATAAATCTAACCAAAGAAGTGAATGACCTATACTCTGAAAACTACAAGTCACTCTTAAGAGAAATTAAAGGGGACACTAACAAATGGAAACTCATCCAATGCTCGTGGATAGGAAGAATTAATATTGTCAAAATGGCCATCCTGCCCAAAGCAATATACAGATTTGATGCAATCCTTATCAAATTACCAGCAACATTCTTCAATGAACTGGAGCAAATAATTCAAAAATTCATATGGAAACACCAAAGACCCCAAATAGCCAAAGCAGTCATGAGAAAGAAGAATAAAGTAGGGGGATCTCACTCTCCAACTTCATGCTCTACTATAAAGGCATAGTAATCAAGACAACTGGGTACTGGCACAAGAACATAGCCACAGACCAGTGGAACAGACTAGAGACTCCAGACATAAACCCAAACACATATGGTCAATTAATATTTGATAAAGGATCCATGGACATACAATGGCAAAATGACAGTCTCTTCAACAGATGGTGCTGGCAAAACTGGACAGCTACATGTAGGAGAATGAAATTGGACCACTGTCTAACCCCATATAGAAAAGTAAATTCAAAATGGATCAAAGACCTGAATGTATGTCATGAAACCATTATACTCGTGGAAAAAAACATAGGCAAAAACTTCTTAGACATAAACATGAGTGACCTCTTCTTGAACATATCTCCCCAGGCAAAGAAAACAACAGCAAAAATGAGCAAGGGGGAGTATATTAAGCTGAAAGGTTCTGTACAGCAAAAGACACCATCAATAGAACAAAAAGGAACCCTACAGTATGGGAGAATATATTTGAAAATGAGAGATCTGATAAAGGCTTGACATCCAGAATAAATAAAGAGCTCATACACCTCGACAAACAAAAAACAAATAACCCAATTAAAAAATGGGCAGAGGAACTGAACAGACAGTTCTCCAAAAAAGAAATACAGATGGCCAATAGACACATGAAAAGATGCTCCACATCACTAATTATCAGAGAAATGCAAACTAAAAGTACAATGAGGTATCACCTCACACCAATAAGGATGGCTGCCATCCAAAAGACAAACAACAACAACTGTTGGCGAGGCTGTGGAGAAAGGGGAACCCTCCTACTCTGCTGGTGGGAATGTAAATTAGTTCAACCGTTGTGGAAAGCAGTATGGAGGTTCATCAAAATGCTCAAAACAGACTTACTATTTGACCCAGAAATTCCACACCTAGGATTTTACCCTAAGAATGCAGCAATCAAGTTTGAGAAAGACAGATGCACCCCTATGTTTATCGCAGCACTATTTACAATAGCAAGAATTGGAAGCAACCTAAATGTCCATCGGTAGATGAATGGATAAAGAAGATGTGGTACATATACACAATGGAATACTACTCAGCCATAAGAAGAGTGAAAATTCTTCCATTTGCAGCAACATGGATGGAACTAGAAGGTATTATGCTCAGTGAAATAAGCCAAGTGGAGAAAGAGAAATACCAAATGATTTCACTCATCTGTGGAGTATAAGATCAAAGGAAAAACTGAAGGAACAAAACAGTAGTGGAATCACAGAAACCAAGAATGGACTAACAGGTACCAAAGGGAAAGGGACTGGTGATAATGGGTGGGTAGGGAGGGATAAGGGTGGCAGAGAAGAAGAGGGGTATTAAGATTAGCATGCATGGGGGGGTGGGAGAAAGGAGAGGGCTGTACAAAACAGAGAAGACATGTAGTGATTGTACAACATTTTGCTATGCTGATGGACAGTGACTGTAAAGGGGTTTATATGGGAGACCTGGTAAAGGGGAGAGCCTAGTAAACATAATATGCTTCATGTAAGTGTAGATTAAAGATAACAAAAAAAAGATAGAAAGAGAAGGGGGATTACTCCCTGATAGGATAAAACTAACTGTAAATCCACGATTAATGCATGCTTTAAATATCCTTAATTTTGATCACCTAAAGGGTTTCAGATGATCAGCTATGGATGTACACTTTTCTGATAATATTCCTTTCTCTACACAATGGTATAAAGGGCATATCAAAGTGTGGGCAAAAGGTCTGTTTGTGTTTATACAGAGGATCAAAGCCTAATTTGGCTACCCAGAAAATGAACTAAGATACGATATGAAGAAAACTTCCAACATCAGCACTCTCTCGAGGACTCATACCAGAAGATGATCATCAAAAAACCTCAGCAAATATCCAGGTGATGCTGCAGTTGTAGCTGCATTCATCCCACCCATTCCTGGACTTGCCATTGGAATGAAGAAGGAGATATCTAAGCTGGCCTGTGCATACAGTAAAACAGCAAATTTGACTGGATCTATACTGTTGGAACTCAACCAAGAATTAGGAGAAGTGCAAGTTGTAGCGCTCCAGAATCTTACAGTTACAGACTATCTACTGTTAAAACAACATATGGGATGTGAACAGTTCCCAGGAATGGGTTGTTTTAATTTGTCTGATTTCTCTCAGACTGTTCAAGTACAGTTGGACAATATCCATTATATCATAGACAAATTTTCACAGATGCCTAGGGTACCTAACTGGTTTTCTTGATTTCACTGGAGATGCTGGTAATTATAGATCTGCTTTGGTTATGTAACCATATTCCTATTATGTTAATGTGTGTGTACAATTTAATTAGTAGTTTAAAACCTATACATACTGAAGTTACTCCACAAGAAGATATGTCAAGGAAATAATCAATCTTCCCATGTTTTCTTCCATCTGCCTCCTCTATAGCTTTTCTTCTTCCTTCCTAATTACAACTCTTAAATAGAATTCGTGCCTCATTTCGAATTCACTGAGTATCATAATTCCTCCAAGTGGTAAAGATACCTCAAGACAAATGCTGGGCAAAGAAGCCACAGGGCATAAATCTGCAAAGAACGAAAAAGCTAACCTTTTCAAACAATATATTTCTCTCACTTACCAACTTTACATTTCCCTGTTTGGCCCTGGAAGATGGCTGGTTAGCCAGAGAAGGGTAAGATTCCTCAAGGGAGGAACAACCTAAGACAGGCACAGTCGCAGGGGGGCCATCAGGTGAGAAATTGGGGATCAACAGAGGTGAAGCTTAGAACCTCACCCCCCCTGTTTTGAGAGAAATCTTCTGCATCCGTGGATGTATTATTGCCCTTGTCTAACTTGGATTAACACATAGTCTTACAGGCACACACCTGATCATCTACATTTGCTCTCTTACATCACTAAACTATGTTTTCTACCTTTATCTTACATCTACCTACCATTTCAGCATTTTATTAAAAAATAATAATAATAATAATAGTAAAGTGAGAAATGTGGGATTCACATATAAATCAAGTATAAAAATCAAACGAATATTCATATTTGATCTGATTGTTTATAGTTCATAATGCATGATCAAAACCAAAAGTTTCTGTGATGACTGCCTACTGTTCACCATGTAAGAACTTATTCACTATGTAAGAATTTTTTCACCATGTAAGAACTTGTTCCTGATGCTTTAGAAGATCGGAGACTGATGAGAATTAGGCTTGGGGTGGATTAATGATTGTGCATCAAGTCCCCTATACAGAATTTTATTGTTGTTAACAACCATTTGATCAATAAATATGAGAGATGCCCTCTCAAAAAAAATGTCAATGACATGTTTTCATTAAGATGCAACCAATTGCTATTTCCTATGTCACATGATTATATCTATCATATTCGTTTCTATAATTAAAAAATTCTATCTTTAGCACAGAAATAAGTTTCTGGATTAAAATGCTAAATGCATGGAATGAAACCTCCTATTTCATCTATTCAAAATTAAGACTAAGTTTATGCATATATTTTAAAGACAAATATAGTTTGTCTTCTATATAGTGATTTCTTTAGAGTTGGATGGAAATATGGCTAATTTACCATTGCAATGGTTGTATGAATATATTATAATCATACTGGTCAAAATATTTTGTCAGAAATTATTTTAAAAATATGGGTAATGATCTTTAACTCTTACTTTACTATTAAAGTTTCTTAACCATGTTGTTTTGTGTGAATCACCAGTAGCTAATTCAGTATAGAAAAAGGAAAAATAGAATAAACAAAAATTAAATTTAAAAAAAAATCTGTCAAATGTTGCCTAAGGAAAACAATTTGTATCTTATCCCACTTAATATCAAGTGGAAAAAGTTTCTCAGGGTAATGCTAATTACAGTGCTACCTTAGATTAACTACATGTATACTTATAAAGCACCTAGTAGACCTTAGACTGTTAAAGCAGAGAATACAGAAATGAATAAGTCATGGTTACTGATCATGAACAATTTTTAATCTGTCTAGCTGCCTATATAAACCTACATATATAGTGATAATAAAAGTTTAGGGCTGTAAGACAGTTACAACCAAAGTATCATAGTGGAGAGAGAATTTACAATTGAAATGATCAAAGAAGACCTTTTGAAGAGGGATTCTTTGAACTGATTGTAATTTTAATTTGTGAAGATGAAGAAAATGGAAGCACGGTATATTGAACATTTGGTGTGGAATATGATAACTTTAAATTAAAATATTAAGGCCACCATTGTACAGACAGAGGCAATTTGCATAGTTTCCTCATGTGTGAAAATGGTTAACAAATTTTCTGTCTTCTAATCTCTAAAAAATAACTCATAATTTAAACTGGATGGATAGATGGATAGTTAGATGGATAGATAGATAGATAGATAGATAGATAGATAGATAGATAGATAGACAGACAGATAGATAGATAGGTGATAGGTAAGATGCCAGCAGTGTAATGTGCTATAGAGAACCTAGGTATAATGAAATGCAAATGGCAACTATACAACAACCTTCAATGAGCTGAAGTTCTCCAGGTAGGAGAGTGAAGGGAAAGACAGGGAAGTTAGGACACTCAAACCTCATCTCCTCTGCATATTTTCCAGTAGTATCCTAAGAGCAGCATTTACTGGCTTAGTAGCCAAGACACTTAATCAAGTTCTGCTTCTTAGGTTAACCCTACTCCATAACAAGGAGGTATACTTTATCTCTGGAGACTTCTAAGTTATTTGTGTTTGTGTTTCCTTTTTTTCCCCTCTCTGTCTTAGTGGTGGAGCACTCTCCTCATTTTTGCAGGCATATAATTACAGTAATGCTTGATTCCCCTTTTCTACAATTAACAGTGGGCCTCTTTGACTATATAAACTACCTTTATGTATGCAGAGTATAAGAATAAAGAAAAACTGAAGGAACAAAACAGCAGCAGAATCACAGAACCCAAGAAGGGACTAACAGTTACCAAAGGGAAAGGGACTAGGGAGGATGGGTGGGAAGGGAGGGATAAGGGCAGGGAAAAAGAAAGGGGGCATTACGATTAGCATGTATAATTAGCATGTGGGGAGGTCATGTGGAGGGCTGTACAACACAGTGAAGACAAGTAGTGATTCTACAGCATCTTACTACGCTGATGGACAGTGACTGTAATGGGGTGTGTGTGGGGGGACTTGGTGAAGGGGAGAGCCTAGTAAACATAATGTTCTTCATGTAATTGTAGAATAATGATAACAAAATTAAAAAATTAAAAAAAATTACCTTTACAATCTGATTTCACCTCTCAGATTAAAAAGAACCATCACCTCCACTTTTCAGAATTTAATCTTTCAAAGATTACTCCATATTGGGAAATATTATCCCTATTTTTTGGATGACTAACTTTAGAACCTGCATATAATGAAAGTATTGTGCATTTACTCTGTGCTAGAAATAAACACCACATGCATTTTACCTTATTTAGTCCTCATAAAGATTACAATGATAAATGAAAAAGGGTAGCAACATGGCAAAATGTTGTTGAATTTAAGGGATAAGAAGCTATAGGTTTATTATACTATCATTAATTTTGTGTATTTGAAATTTTACATTAACAAATTTAGAAAACAATATGGAGCCTATGTTTTCAGGGGAAACTGAAACTCTGAGAAGTCAATTAACTTGACTGCAGGTATTCAATAAAAACCTAGAATTGGAACCCAACTTCATTTCAAAGATGACTTTTACTCACTACATCACACTACCTATATGCCAGGGACAGTGTTTGGTGCTATGACTAAATCACCTCAGTTATAGCTGTCACAGTAGTTCTACAGGGGTTGAAGAAACATCTCCATCTTATAGATGTAATGTGAAGAGTTCAACTTGTTGAAGGTCATCCAGTTAAATTGTGGCACTCAGTCTACTTTTGATATCAACCTTCTGGTCTAAGACCAGTTTTGTTTCTCACTGATGAGACCACAGCACTTAAAGCCTGGCTCCAACTCCTAATCAAGGTGGGGCTTTTTGCCCTGCAAATAAAGTCCCTTTATGTTATTCTCACAAAAAAATAACATTGATTTCACACATCACTTGGCAAACACACAGAATATTAAATGGCAAAATTCTATGGTCAACTTCGACATGAGTTCTTATACTCAGAGGATGAATTTTTATTATGTGCCAAAAATATGAGGATATGTGATAGCTACTTCAAAAGTTCTCAGCAGCATACAACAACTGATAAATCATAGATAAGACTAAAAGACACCAATCCTCATGATTTTCATGTGCGTGCTATTTGAATTTGGGTAAAATAGGGCAAAATTGGTTAATCCAACATACTTTAATTCTACAGGACTCTAGAGAGTATAATTAAAACCAGTGATAGGGAAATAGAGAGGACAATACTTTGCCTGCTTATGAGGAACCCCTTCCTGACAATTCAGCCAAGAAACTTAATGTACTCCTAAAAATACAGTCAAATCCTGACTCAGTCATTATTTTCAGCAATACCCTAGTAGATAATTACACATAAATTTAAATCAAATGCTCTCTGAAGTTCTTTTTGATTCTGATGTTTTGGGAGTCTTCAAAATTAAACCCGTGCATGCAGAAGGAGGTGACATAGGAAGAGAACACCCTATCTGTGAGGAAGATAAGATGTAATAGAAGAGGTGGCCTGACTTTAAAGTTCTTCTCTTTGAGGATCTCTGCCAATTTCTAAGGCCCTCTCCAAAGAATCTGAAAACAATTCTATGATATTAAAATATATAATATATTCCCTTTGGGAACAGAATAAATTTCAATATTAAGCATTTCATGAAAGCACAGTAGTATATTTGAATACTAGTGAGTATGGAAGGGAAAAATTATAATCATCTGGGAGTAAATATGGAGCCATCTGATTCTTAGCCATTACTAATTATATATCAAAGTGTGTTTATGTTGTGGCAAAAAATAAACACATGCACATTTAATATTTCTGATTTTAGAATTAGCCATCTGACAGTTTCTCTATATTCATTTATTTTAAGAATGATTATGCTAATGGAACATGCGCAGATATCGAACTTGATGAATTTTTATTAACTACTGGCACAGCCTTTCTAATTAATTTCAAAGAAACTTTTTTTCCTGATTTATTTTGAAAGAATAATTATTAACAAATGCGCTCTAGGGAGATATTTTTTATTGAGGGGGGGTCATTACTTTAGCTCTCCTTTAAGTAAACATTAGTTTTAAAATACAGCTGGAAGAGGTGGAAATGATTCAATGCCTTTTTGTGTTGAAAAGAAGCAAGAACAGCTTATTTTGTTGCTAGTGTCTTTATTTAGAAGGACAAGGAATCATTATGCTTTTGCATTTTGTACAATAAAAATATTCAAGTCCAGGTGTAAAATCAGGGAAATATAAAATGAGGTCAATTTGATTCAACATTTAATTGACTATGACATCATGGGTATATTATGGTTCTTTCCACAACTCCTAATAAAACATCACTTTGCCCACAGAGGAAAGGAGAGGGCCTGGTAAGTGACATTAAGAACCTTGAATTTTATAAATTTGGTATCTTTCAATCTTTCTAACTGCTCATGAGTTAAAATGTCATTGTTTATTTGTGAATGTTAAAATCATACAAAAACACTTATTGATTATGGAACATAGAGCACATTAGATTTTTTTAGAACTAGCATAGTTTTTTTGGCCTGTCATGACACAAGTTAATGTAAATGAAAAGGGTATTGGTAATGATGGATTCAAGACATATATTAAGCATTAATTTGTTCATTGACTCAATTAATATGCATCTTGTATATTAAATTATTAGACAGCTCTGTAAATGATTCTGACATGCACCCAGGTTTGAAAAACCCGGGCTATGTAACACAATATTACTAGTACTAGCTAGTCTTATTTGGTACCAAAAGAGAAAGATAAAACAGCAATAGAGGCATCCCTAATATCTTTTGTTCCCTCCCATTTTTTCTATTGTGATGCCACAGCTGACCCCACTGGCACTTGCCCTAATTTTCACAGGAGCCCCCTAGCTCATTTCCTTTTCTACATTCTCTCTACTTGGCTTTGCAAATACCCAGGTCACTAAAGTCTCACACCTTATTCTAAAGTGCTATAGACGATTTTATCTAGTCCAGTAATCTAAATAACCACCTTTACAAAAATAACTCACACATTTTTTGTGTAGCCCAAATCTCTTTCCTGAACTTCATACTCATGTACTTCACATTTTAATGCTTCACGTCTCTCAAATGAGACACAAAAATACCCCAAACCCAGGTTTAAAAGTACATATGTTATCTCCCCAGCTAAGCTAATTCTCCGCCAAGCTGGTCATCTCTTATCCCATCAAATCATCAGTGACCCCATGTTGCTTTCCTGGACTGTGCTTCCAGTGACTCCATAAAGCTTTTCATATTTTTTCACGTATTGAACTCTGTTTTAAGGTATCGTCTATTACATACAAACCCGCCTACTTCCCTCCTCCAAAGCCTGTCTGTGTGCCCCGCCACCTCTCTCTGTGCCAGCCCCCTGGCCTTGGCTGTCGGCACACAGCGTTCTTGTGGGTCACCACAGCCATTCCAGGGAAACACTCCAACCACATCTCCGGAAATAACTTTCCCATCTCTGCATCCATATTCTTTACTATAATTTGCAACATTCTGTCTTTAATTACAGTTAATTGTAAGCATGACTTACATAGTTAAGGGTAGGAGCTAGATTTCATTTCTTTTTGAAAAACTGACATATCCTGCAACGGTTCCAGGACCATAGAAAATTTTAAATAAATAATCCTAAAATAAATTAATCATTCTACTCTCTGCAGCTTTATCTTGCTCTTAAAGGCAACCTATTATCCCAATTGTTCAGCGGTTTTGTCTTGTTTTAGTGTAGAAAGCAATGCATGAATAAAAATTGGAAATATTGAAAAATATAAGAAGAAAATTAAAATTGTGTATTATCCCACCACTCCTGGGTAAACACCTTCAACATTTTGCATATTTCCTTCTAAATTCTTTCCTATGCTTTTATGTATTTTCTATAGTTGTACACATTATAGATATTTCTGTGATATCCTTTTTGTTTTATGGTATACCCTATAGATTTCCACAATTTTTTTTTTTTTTTTAGAGACAAAGTGAAAGGACAGAGCTCTCAGCTCATGCCAGGAGGGGACAAGAGAGTCCGTAGATTTCCACAGTTTTTAAAGCAACCTAACACAACCCTATTATATCATAAGTAAACATATTATCACCAATTTTTCTGATTATTTAAAATATTATTAGCAAATACCTTTAATACTCTAGAAATATTATACAGTAAATGCAAATAAAGAGTCCAAGAAGAAAGGAACTAAGTAGCTCTGTTTATAGTCAGATGATTCATAGAATCTGAAGGGCTTGGGAAATTTGTACTCATGTTTCCAAGAATACAAAATGTGAGAAAACAATAATTGTGAAATAAGTGTGTTCTTTCATTCATTCATTAAAAAAAAAAAAACCCCTGAATGCTTGGCACTATATTAAATCCACAGGGAGAAGACATACTAGCTGACTGGAACTTTGGTTCTAATCAGGGAAACAGACAAAATGTAGTTAAACAAATTGTTGAAATCAATACAACTTGTAATAAGTGCCAAGAAGGAAATAAAAAGGTTGCTCTGTGAGGAAGAGGAACTAGAGGGGTCCAGAGTGGAAAGGGAAGTCAGGGAAAGCAGCTCCAAGAAGAGCGAAGGAGCTGCTCCAGATGAAGAACAGAAAGTATGTTGTGATATGGACAGGCAGGGTGTGTGTACTCTAGGGAAGATCGCAGGCCAGCCAGAATTGTTAGAAGTGGCAATTCAGTGAAGAGCATTTTGGAAACAGGCAGAACTTAGGTTACAAGGGTCCATATATTTGATCTTAGCTGTTTTGCAAAAGTGTAGAAATATAATGCATCTAAATATAAAAGCTACCTGGACTTGGTAATTTCTTTTATTTATTTCTTCCCATGTGTATCTATATATGTGAACATATAAAGAGAGTACATTAATATCAACAAGTTTGATTACAAATGAGTACATTTTCTAAGTCAGTCATTTATATAACTTATTATGAAAATACAATTTTTTAAATTCTGGATAAAACAAATGCATTTAATGCAATGGTGCACATGAAAATGTTGTTTGAATCTGAATTGCTGTTATTACAAAAGCAAGGGTGTGGAATGCAAATAATATTTAAGGAAATTTATACCCAATATCAATTACTGTTGGTTTGTACTTTATTTTCTTTAAGTAAAAATAATTAAAATAGGAATCCATGGACATAGACAATAAATCTGAATGTCATTTCAATAAATTATGTTGTTTATTGTTTTATGCCATTAACATCTTACACATAGATGATTTTAAAATATGAATTATTCACAATTTTAATCAGCAGGTTATTTCTTACCACTCAGACATTCGTTGGCTGTCTTTTGCTCCCATATGTTTTAGCTAAATTGTGAAACTGCCTGAAGCTTAGCAAACCTGGCCAAAATGTACTTTACCCTGGTGCTATGGTTTGCATATTCCATTCGACACCACCTCCCTCTTAATGCTGTTTTCGGCCTGCATCTCCACCTCTCTTCCTTTCATTAATTTCCCATTCATCCAGCACATACAGGTTCATGACTTGATATTCTGACTCTGGCTTCTGGCTTTCTGGTGGTCAGGTGGAGGAGTGACCCAGAAGCAGAAAGTCCAGAAATTATTTTATTTTATTTCTTGAGGGTTTTTTTCCTACAAAGTCACATGGCTATTGGGGGTGAAGTCAAGTGAGCTATGTTAGGTAAAGATAGGGAGGGGTGAGATATGTGTCACCCACAGAGATGGCAGCTGTGATGATGAGAGAGGGCTCCATGATACCTGGGCCAACAAAGCTGTCATATGCACAAAGTCTCTGACCAGGGAGTTTGGACGATGGGACATTGGCCAGAGACTGAGTAATGACTTCATTTGAACCTTCCTCCAGCTCTGCATGTGGCTGTAGTGCCACCAGCCCCATCTTTTCAATGGTCAAGTTCCAGAGCTTGAGCTGCCATTGGATTGCAGTTCTCCACACCACCATGGACCTCCACATTGACATTTTGCCTCCTAACACTCCTACAACTTCACAGTATCAGCTCTAGAATTCCCTTCCTGTGAAAAGACAAAGAAACTAGGCATAAACTCTTTCTTCTAGGTCAGTATTTGTTGATTGATAACTAGGGATATGTGTTTTTAAAATCAAGTTCTTGTATGCAACTTAGAGTTAATTCATTTATCTGCATTTGTTTGTATCTGATTTCTGCCCCTTTCCATGGAGGATTTTAGATGGCTAACTTCCCTAAAAGGCAAGACAAACCAAAATAGATGAACAAAAATATTTCTATTGGTAACTGAAAGATGGAGAAATTTACTTCAAACTAGGTATTTTCTCAAGGAGAGAGATAACATTAAAGCTGGAACTCAAAGGTTCACATTTCTGAGTAAGCAAGAGCAGGAAAGAGTTCAGATTCTCAAAAAACTACAGGTATATGTAAATAACTAAAATTTAGATCAATGTCTAGGTAGACAAAGTAAAAGATAACTGTTAAAATTCTTTGGGGTCCAGCCAGGCAGAGAAAGACAAGTACCTAATGATTTCACTCATATGTGGAGTATAAGAACAAAAGAAAGCTGAAGGAACAAAACAACAGCAGAAGCACAGAACCCAAGAGTGGACTAACAGTTACCAAAGGGAAGGGGACTGGGGAGTACAGGTGGGAAGGGAGGGATAAGGGCAGGAAAAAAGAAAGGGGGCATTACAATTAACATGTATAGTGTGTGGGGGGACATGGGGAGGGCTCTGCAACACAGAGAAGACAAGTAGTGATTTTACAGCATCTTACTATGTTGATGGACAGTGACTGTGAACGGGTATGTGGGGGGAACTTGGTGAGGGGGGGAGCCTAGTGAACATAATGTCCTTCATGTAATTGTAGATTAATGATACCAAAATAAAATTTAAAAAAAAAGAGGGCATAGTCTCTCTCTTCCAAGAAAAACCCACTTATTCCAATGAATATTCCACCCAACCCATTTTAACCACACTGCTCACCTATTGAGCAGCCCCTAAAAAAAAATTTTTTTTAAATTCTTTGGGGTCCAGAAATGAAAGACCACTTTCTAAGTAATTCAACATAGCTATAATTCCTAGGGAAGGTTTGGGAAGGCATCAAAAATAACCCCAGCTATTTTAAACCTCAAAAGTGAAGCAACAGAGATCTAAGAAACATATCTACATTGCAGAAATAATTATTTACCTATGGGAAAAAATGGAGAGAATGTAGGCTGGCTGGCACAAGGCTGTCTTGTCTCCGAGGTGGGGTGAACCTTCTAGAAGTGGCTCTATATATAAGCACTGTTAGCGAAGAAAGGGCATGCCTCGCTTCCTATGAAAGAGATGCTGGTAGCTGTGTGCTTTGAAGGACTGATCAACCATCCATCCATGATCTCGCAAAAAAAAAAGGAAAAAAGAAAGATTTGCCTCAAGTCTCTAGGTAGTTGAATATAGGAAGTGAAGAATTTTAAAAGATTATTTTCATTTTTTAGAATTCACTTATTTTACTGTACTCTTCTATTCCAAAATGTCATTACCTTCTCAACAACATTTGATATAATGTTTGTTATAATGTACATACATCCACAGGGATACAGTGACACTGGTATTGGACAAGTAAACCTACCTGAGATAAAATGGATTCAAAGCATCCCTATGATCAGAAGATCCTGAGCCTGTCTGTCTTTGGTCCCAGAGGCTCAGTGCAGGGTCGTGTTCTTGAATAAGATGCTCTGAGCCCTAAGCATTGTTTCCTGCTTGCTGGCTACACAATCTTGGGCAAGTCATACAGTCTCTCTATTAACTGATTTTCTCACCTGAAAACAAGAATAATAATACCCACAGAATAAGTTGATGAGTATATAAAATACATATGTATTTGCCACATAATGTTCTTTATTATATAAAACCTAACATAATGAATGTGCTATTAAATTGTATATAATACATCAAAGCAATTCTTGATTTTCAAATGGCTGCCCAGTATCAAAGGATTAAAAAAGTATATTCTCTTCTGTATCTCATTTATATTTTAGAGCAAGAAATACAAGAGGTCTGATATTTGAACCTTTATGTTCAAGGCTTCTATTAAATATGGCTTAGCATTATTCATTAACAACATAACTCAGACTGAAAGGCATACTACATACTTTCTATCTCTTATTGATTACATTTGTAAATGAAAACACTGAAATCTTCTTTCATAGTTTATAACAGCTTATTCGTTTGCTGTTTTTTAAATGACTACTCCAATAACACTCAGATTTTGTGCCTCAACGGAACATGATAAAGCACATTCTTTGCAGTTTAGAAGTGCTAAAGCACCTTTTCCTCCTACCTCCAACCTCAAACAGAGCTGCCATTTTTCAGAGTCAGCCAGAAGTCTGATGAACTTTCAACAAATAGGATTTAAAGAGCTAGAATCAATGAGTATATTCAGCATTACTGCAGTATATACCCCAAAGGAATGGCAAAATGAAACATGAGCAGAAACTGTCTTCTGGAGTGTGATAGTGATTTTTCTAACAGTTGGCTGCATGGATGTGCATGTTATTCTTTGGAAGACAATCACATTCATCTACATAAATTGTAATTGCTACATATTCCAGGCTGAAATTATTTGAACCAGCTTTATTGGTGTATCATTTGTTTTACCTTTCCTCTGAGAGTTAATAAAATAGATAACTATTACAAATAACTGTACATACACATAAACCACACATGAAGAAAAGAGAATTACAGACATTTCAGATTCTATTTCTGTACTTGTCAATACATTTATCCAATATGAGTAGTGTTCCAATATCAGAACCAGAGAAAAATTCTGATACTGAATTTAAATTCCATGCAGTTTAAGCAATTTGTTGCCAGGCAGTTTTCAAAAAAGATGAGACTGCTTTAGGTGTCATTTAAGGCTTATGCTATAACACTTATTGGGTATATTCCCTCCATTCTGTTGTGTTCCATTCAGGAGCACCATATGCACTATGCTTAGAGAAAAGGATACCAAAGTAAATACAGCAGTTATAGTCTACCCACATGGAGCTTACAGTCTATTGGAGGGAGACAAATGATAAGTAAATGATTTTTGCATTTAAGCATGTTATAAAAAGCTAAGTGTAGGCTTTTATGTGAGACTATAGAAAGGGAATGTAATGTCAAGCTAGGACCGCAAGTAAGCACAGACATGAGTGTTTGTGTGTTTTGCATGTATGTGTTTGCATGTGCTGGCCTATTTTGTCCCAGATGTGACTATTTCATTGTATCATATGAAATGGCTTCACATATTTAGAATGCCTACTTGGCCCCTAAAGGTAACTAACTGAGTTGGGACCCCAGGGCTTCTGAGTCAAGGAAGATATCTTTGATAGAAGACATAAAGAATGAGATGGAATTAATCATAAAATATGGGTGGAGGATATTGGAAAAAAGTACTCTAAAAAAAACCAGAATGTACAACAAGTAAGTATATTATCAACAATAGTAGCAATAATAACTATCCTTTTTATGTCACGGGAACTGGTAAGTACTTTGTCATTTAGGCTTTATTGCAACATTACAAAAATACTATTCTAACCAATCCTTTCAGATGAAAAAACAGAGATTTAGAGATGAAACAATGTGCCAAAAATTTCCAAGTCAGTCAATGGTCAACTCAAGATATGAATCCATTTTTGCCAGCTTCAAAACATAAATTCTTAAATGCTATGTGAGCATTTTTCAAACTGTGGGTCCTGATCAATTAAAGAGTGATGAAATTAATTTAATGAATCAATTGCTCATAATTTTTTTTGATGAATAGAAAAAAGGATAGAAAATATTAGAGAATATCATAGCTAAAAAGGATAAGTGTTGCTTCAGTACAATATGTGTATGAAAGTGAATTGGTTATAATATAAAATCCAATTTTATTTTAAGGAAAGAATATTTAAGAAAACATTATTTCACACTGACTCTCCAGTTACAAAGCAGGAAAATAAAACAAAGCTCTATATCCTTATTGCACAGACAGCAAGGAGATTAGTAGGAAGTTATTAGAGAAGTAAGTGGGAATTGAATGATAGAAGATTTTGTAGTGCAAATTTGAACTGAATTTAAGGACAGTGGGAAACTACCAAAAGATTTAATTGAAAGAATGATATAATATGTGCTTTTCAAAGATTATTTTGGAATGAAATGAGACAAAATCCCAGAGATATTGATCAGGAAACTATTGAAATTATTCAGGGAAGCAAAAATGGTGGCTTAAGTGAAGGTATGACTGTGAATATGGAGAAAACTGGAAGGAGATTAGTAGTATTTTGGGGAAAGAATTGACAAAACAAATATGTGATGTTCTGTCTTTTTATTTACATGCTATTAATTATAGCATAGATCCAATTTTTAATCTGCCTTTTTATTTTGTTTCATCATTAACATTATTTGTTATTTGATAGTTATAAAATACTACTAAAATTATTTTAAATATGCAATATTTAGAACTGTTAGTTATAATTTTTATAACAAAAGTAATATAATTTTAAGGAATGAAATCTAATTTAATTTTAAGGAATAAAATCTGTACAGAAACTTTATGTAGCAAAAAAATGGAAACCAACCCTAAAGGAAAATGTTTGCATAAGTGATATTTTAATTGGCTATGTACATATTATCCCTTTCTCAAATAGGTTGTTATGAAGGCTGTGAAGTTGCTTTGCATGATGCAAAAATTACATAAATCTGATGTTCATAGCTACACTTTTTTTTAATAGATATACCATGATTCAGTTAATCAGAAATTAAAATTACAATTCTGTTTGTACCTTATGTTAGATTAACCTTCACTGAAAAATGAAAATCTAACTCTCTAAAACCAAAATACAACAAAGAAAGAGGGAGAGAAATGAAGAGAGGGAGGGAGAGTGGAAAGAAATTGTTTTGTTAATAAGTCTATTATTTAAGGCACAAAATGAAAGTCAATACAGAAACCTGATGAAATAACTTGTTTGTCTGTTTTGTAGATAACTAAAGCTCACTTTGCCCATATGGAATCAAAGAGCTCAGAATCATAAGCCATTTCTATTTGCTTTAATAATTTGGTCATTATGTTTTACCTAAAGTAATTAAGACAAAAAATAAACACGGTGCAGTCTCTAAAGTAAGGATGATGTTACCTATATCATAGGCTTGTTAATGGAGATTGGGTGAGTTTATCCTTGTAAAACAGCTGGTACATAATCACACACTAAATAGTCATTTGAAGAGGAAGGCAGGCCAATAGGCAGGGAGGATGGTCACTCACTGATGTTCTATTTCAAGAATGGCTTTTAGAACAGAAATACATGTCTTTTTAAGTTTGTTTATTTAAAGGGTGTATTAACAATTGGAAAGGACTGACTGGTGCATCAATTTGCTTTTACAGTTATGAAAATGTTTTTTTAAAGAGACTGAAGGAAGAATGTTGGCACTGCTTCATCCTTCTTAAAGAATAAGCCAGCAGCTGTTACCACTATAGGCAACATCTTCACCACATTAGTATGCTGAGAAATGATCTTGAAGATTCTGACACTAGAAATACAGTCTACCTGCCTAGCAGACTGTATTCCTAGTGTTAACTTTTAATTTAGATATTCTCTAATTAAAATGTTAACTTTTAATTTAGATTTTCTCTAATATTTTCTATCCTTTTTTCTATTACATTCACCAAAAAAAATTCTGAGCAATTGATTCATTAAATTAATTTCATGACTCTTTAATTGATCAGGACCCTCAGTTTGAGAAATGCTCACATACATAGCATTTAGGAATTTATATTTTGAAGTTGGCAAAAATGAATCCAAAATTCATTGTTATTCATAACTACGTATTCCTGTTCATAATGAAAATACCAATCTTTTGCATGTCATAATTGTACTGCATATATCATTTTATTACTTGCAGCTCTATTCTCTATCTTTTTGTATCAATACTGTATCATTCTTTTACATTTGTGTACAAATATAAGTACTGGACTGTTTCACAAATAAAATACTGTGAGTTAAAAAATCATTGTGCGCATTAAATGGGCATGTTTAGCACATTTATTTAGACTATACATAAGTTATCCACCTTTGTTTCTCAAAGTATTGAAAAAACAAATAGATGTTTTTCCTATCTTTTTATTTCTATTATGAGGTAAGAAATTATCATAAAATTGGAACAAGGTAAAGAACTTGCCCATAAAAAATAATTTTTGTATATGATTCTGAATAGAAGTAACCGGTTTTAATGCAGGCCTACTGCTTTAATATTGAAGGTAAAGAATAAATGAACAAGTAAATTACATACATATATGTATAAAAACATATACATGTTTTTATATACATGTTTTTATATACACACATGCCCATATGCATATGCATACTAATTTAATTTAGTATTCATCAGTCATAGTTTTGTATTAGTCTGGATACACATGTAAATATATAAAAGTAAAATCATATATGAAATAAAAATATAGTAAAATGCAAATAATCTATATTTGCATTCAAATAATAATGCACTTTATTTTGAATATTAATAAACACTTAAGAAATCACAGTCATTCAAATTTACTCCATCTTCTTTTCAAAATTATAGATAAAATAAAAATAAAATTCATCATTCATTATCATTCATCATTCATCATCAAATAAAATTCAAAATTCATCATTGAGTGAAACCATTGCCAGGTGTTTTGGTAGAAATTTTCAATTTATCACCTCATTATTCCTGAAAACAACTCAGTGACATTGGTATTATTATCCCCATTTTAAAGGTAAGATAAAGAAAGTGAGAAATACTGATGTAAATATATATGTAAATTACAACCAAGATATAATGCTGCTCACCTTACTGTTAAAACATCCTTTGATTAATATCAACATGGATATGCATTTATCAGGCAGAGCTATTTGAAAATCCAAAATTCATTGTCATTCATAACTACTTATTCCTGTTCATAATGAAAATACCATTCTTTTGCATGTCATAATTGTACTGCATATATCATTTTATTACTTGAAGCTCTACTCTCTCTTTTTGTATCAATACTGTATCATTCTTTTACATTTGTGTACAAATAAACTGCCATATATAATGATGTTTTCATATAGATGTGTCTTGTCTCACAACTGTAAGCAGAGACTATTAATTATCTAGTAGAATTGTACAGTGTCTAGATCAATGCAGACTACATAGGTGTTCATTTAACACCCATTACCTTAAAAGTTAAAATGTTAAAAATGTTACCAGAGAAATGTAATAGTTTACCTACTGCCCAATCTTTTAGCATGAAAAGCTTAGTAATGTTGAGGTATGTTTACTTGATTAAAGATAATCCCTCTGCCCTTCAATATTTAGATCATTTTTCTGCCTGGGGGTTATGCTAGACTAATGATAGTATTTTTAACATCCATTTCCTTACCAGACAGATTTCATGAAGATCATAGAGTAATTGTTCTAGATATATTAGACAGATAGAATACATAAAGAAAATGCATTTCTTGGCATTATTAAAAAAGCAAAAAGTACCAATCTTCAGTTTGAAAAATTCAGTACATAACAAAGAGCAATTTATCACTATTAATTTTTTTGAAAGTCATATCAAGCAGGGTTAGCTAAACAGAAATGATACTTTAATGAATATTAAAATCATGTTCATACATGCTCACATATACAATATAGATGTTACCTATTCTTTTGGCTGGGAGACTGTAAAGCATATTTTTCTCAATTCAAGGAAAGTAAAAGTCAACAAGTAGTGTTATTAGAGAGGAATGTCAACTTCAAATAAATAACAAGTACACTATGAAAGTATTTACTTTGAGTGATGATAACTCCTTTCTGTATGGCTCTGAAATCTCAGAGATTTTCTGATGAGGAAACCCTGTAAGATAGTGTTGCCTCTCCCAGAATGTTAAACTGCCCAGATATGACCTGAAATAATCCAGGTGCCTGCAAACTGAGAAGGGAATTCATCTCACACTAGGGATGCAGAGAAACTAAGCACAGGGAGGGAAACAACACATGGCATTACACAGGGCAGAGGCTAGATCGCTCTTTGTACTCAGACACAAGATAAAAATCCAGAGCTTATAAAATCAAAAGGATTAAAACATTAATAAAAGCCATGTATTTCTCAAGCTTCTCCCAATTCTTATGTATTCAATCAGTTCTAATGAAGAAAATGAATATTTAATTGTTTAATACTTGAATCAAACTTTATTCCTATGCAGCTCAAATTCTAAAGATAGAAGGGAAAAGGGAAGAAAAGGGAAAAAGCTAAATTTTGATTTAACCAACAGGATGTGCAATTAACTCACTAAAATGATAAGTGTGATTTTATGAGTTATTAATACGAACATGAGGCAATAATGCACAAGCACATATATGCAGGTGCACACAATCTCAGTATTTTTCTTTCCCTCTTTTCTAATTAGCTACATGATGAATCTTAGGACTGTATAAACTAAAGCTATTAGACAAATGGATTCAAGTGCAAAGTATTACTGACTCAGCATTGGGACACCTATTTCAATTAGTCATACATTTTTTTCCCCAGTGTTTGTTTGGGAGACCATGTTATAGAGGGTTGAGTTTGGTAAAAATATGAAATTAAGATAAAAACTTGATTGTTGCAAACTGCCTTCAGTGCATCAATTTCCAGAATTGAAATACAAACTTACTCTGATGTCTATCTTCCTACCAAAAGTCATTTATACAGCCCTAATCGTAATACCCCCTTTCTTTTACTCCACCCTTATCCCTCCCTTCTCTCCCATTCTCCCCAGTCCCTTTCCCTTTTGTAACTGTTAGTCCACTCTTGGGTTCTGTGATTCTGCTGCTGTTTGGTTCCTTCAGTTTTTCCTTTGTGCTTATACTCCACAGATGAGTGAAATCATTTGGTATTTGTCTTTCTGCACCTGGCTTATTTCACTGAGCATAATACCCTCTAGCTCCATCCATGTTGTTGCAAATGGTAGGATTTGTTTTCTTCTTATGGCTGAATAATATTCCATTGCGTATATGTACCACATCTTCTTTATCCATTCATCTATTGATGGACACTTAGGTTGCTTCCATTTCTTGGCTATTGTAAATAGTACTGTGATAAACATAGGCGTGCAAATTTTAACTGGACCTAATAATAATTTACCATATCTTCCTGGAAATAACTAAGTGGGGAAAAGACCCTTCTTAGAAGGGGTCTTTCAAGAGAAAAATGAAAAGTTAAATATTTTGTCCTGTTGAATAAAAAATTACATGTCTTGCTGATTTCTCCCTTTATTTATGAGTTTAAAGAGAAATTACAAAAAAATCTCAAATATTAATTCACATCTTAGCCTTGTGTGAATGACAGTTTCTTTTTTTATATAGGAATATAATTATTTCACATTTTGATCATTATTCAATACAGAATTACTAATTATATACTTTCTCTGTTGAACTGTAAAGAAGGAAACATTTATTTTGCCAACAAGGTTTTTAAAAAATAAAATAACATAAACTCCCACAATTTTTTTCTCAAACATCTACTTACTGTGTCTTTTGAGTTCTATCCCATAATATCCTCTCAAATTAACTCACTCCCTGCATTTTATGCATTTGTCCATTGATAGAACACCTTTTGTGAGTGTTCCCCATATTTAAAGTGTTAGGCTGTCCTCTGGGAGCACAGAGATTAAAATAGGTTATACACCTCACCCACAAAGAACTTCCAGCAACTGTGGGAGACCGTCAAGAAATGGCAATGCAAATGTAACTGGATGAGTGTCCATGGTAGGCGCTCACAGTTACAAAATTTCTGAACACCTAATTTGATCCAAGAAAGTTAGTGAAGTCTTCAAAGAAAAGGTATGACCTGAACTGTCTTTAGTGACGAGCATTATATAAGAAGGTTAACAAGTAAGTAAGTTTGGTACAATTAAGGGAAACAACTATCCAGAATGTGTCAAAGGTGCAAGAAAGCATACCTCACTCAGAAATTGCAAGAATTTCTATAAAGCTGTATAAATATTATCTCTTGAGGTTGTAGCAAGGTATTAAAATGGAAATGTATAAAGAGAACAAATCATAAGGGTCTTTGTAAACACATCTACAAAATTTGGACTTCTACCTGAATGTAGAAAGCTTTTAAGCAAATATCAATGAGGTTCACATTTTTAAAATATTACTCTGATTACTGTGTGGCTCATAATTGATAGATGGAGTAAGAGAAATCAATTAAAAGCTATTCTAGCATTCTGCCTAAGAAATAAGGCAGATCTGAGCTAATGGGATTTAGTTGGAGTGGGGAGCAGAAGATAGATTTGAAACATATTTAGAAAACAGAGAAGGCAGGACTTGGTGACAGGTTAGATGACATAAGGGAAAAAGAAGAGTTTAAGATTGCCCTAAGGTTCTGTTTTGGGGAATTGGAAAGATATGGACTATAAGATGATAAATACAGGGCTTAAAAGGGAAACATGGTGAATTTGAGTTGAAATTTTGTGAGTACAATTTTTGACATGATGCTGGGTTTCCAATAGTTCTACAAAACTAGGCTAAAATGTCAATTATGCAGTTGAAATATGGGTCTGGAACTCAAGGCACAAACCTGGACTGGAGAAAGAACACAGATGATCGATAAGATTTTTTGTATGTTCACAATAGAATGAGAAAAGGCCATTATCAAATTATATTCCATATATTAAACTTATTTTTACAACATTTCTTGAGAATAAGACTGAGAGAATAATGAACTCAAGCAGGAGTCAGACTGATCTTCCCACTGAGGCCATCAGATATACCAGTATAGTTAGAATCCACAAGAGAGGCACTGGTTTCAGTTTCCATGCCTGTTGAGGTTGTGCATAAGCTCTCCCTCCCAGGTGTTCAATGAAGGACTTAGTTTTTGTCCTTTTATGTATAATTTGGATTATCCACCTGCTATTTTTGCCCAATTCTACAAACTGGAACCATGCAGAGTTAGTTAAACAACTTGTTGAAAGTCACCATTCAGATGGAAAGCAGGCTAAAAAAATATGATTGATACTGTTCTCCAGTGGACCTGGACTGAGTTATTACATTGGGAGAAAATTAAGTGAGTAAATCAGAATAAATACTAAGTGAATATCAGGATGTATATTTTCAAGGCCCTTTAGAATATGGCTTGGCTGCCTGCTAAAATAGGTAACAGTGACAACATTGATTGATCAGGGCTCATCAACTCAAACCTTTTTCTCCTGGAGACAAGTTAATCCCCATTTTTTGGCCTCTCCTGCAGTTAGATGGGCAATTGGCTTGAATTTTGGCAAACACTGTAATGTGGCTGACTGTGATGTAAGTCCCTTCAGTCAGTATTAGTTTCCTGTTGCTGTATAAAAAATTGCCACAAACTTAGCAGCTTTAAACAATGCAAATTAATTATCTCACAGTTTCTGCCAGGGCCTGGAATTACTGGATTCTCTGCTCATTATCTTAGTGGGTGTTGGGGGTAAGTGAGGTGAATCTCCTCTGGGGCTGGAGGCGCTCTTCCAAGTTCAGTGTTTGTTGGAAGCCTTTGCATTTCCCTGCAGCTGTAGGACTGAGATCCCCATTTTCCTACTAGCTGTCTGTCTGCTGGCGCCTGCTCTCCGGTCCTCGTCATGTAATTCCCTCCATCTTCAAAGCCCAAAACAAAATTTGTTGTGCATCAAATCCCTCTCATTTTGAGCTCCTGGTTACCACTGTTTCTGACCTCTAGACCTGAATCTCATATAATTAGATGAAGGCCCTCCCAGATAATCTTCCTTTTTAAATATCAGCTGTGCCATCAACATAACCTGCCCATAGGGGTGAAATCCCTCATATTCACAGAATGTGGACTCCAGGGGACTGGAAGTTCTCTAAGCTACCTTGGCTAACCCATAAAATATGCCATGTGACCTTTCACTCACTTTTTCTTCCCTGTCTGCTGTCAGATGCGAAGATCCAATAGAGGACCTGAGGCCTTGAAAGAGGGACCACTCAGCTTTTTATGTAGTCTTGCCTTTCCCTAATGAATCAGGTAGCATCTCTCCCTTACCATGTATGATGGCCTTGCACAAAAGCCATGTTTTGAGCCACTAAGTAGACTTTTAAATCTTTTTACATGCAGGCATAGTTCAAAACCTAATGTGCTTTTGATGTGCAATATGCAGGCTTTATGGAGAAAGAAATATTTCTCTTAGAATTACAAAAAACTTGGCTTTTACATATCAAGAGCAAAGCTGTGAGGTTCAAGATATGGACCATAATAGTATATCCTAGATTAGTGGAAGATGCATACTAATATGCAAGAGTTTATGTGCTTGGAGGAAAAGTGTGAGTTCTGAATGAAGGAGAGTGAAGGGCTTGTGATGCCTAGATCTATGAGAAGCAAAAACCCACATTCCCAGAGTAACTGCAAGCCTCATGGAGAAGCCCCTTGTCCAGCAAGTGGTTGACATGGGGAAAAACTATAGGTAATGGAGATGCAAGGGTGCATTCATCTAGACTCAGTGTTGGTAAAGCACCCTAGAGTTCCAAAGTGTTCTCCAAAAACATGGACTGGGCTGATAAATCTGTAGGGACTGAGAGCTAGGACAAAGATCTTACAGAATCTGGGAACTTGTCCAGTAGAGGGTAAGGCTTGGCCAGTGAGAATAGAAGCCCATGCAAGGCAAGATAGGGGACAGGTCTGTGGGAGCTGGTGGAAATGAGGGGGTGACACTCATCACAGGCAACTCTCCCCTGATAGGACAAAGATGCCTTTTGTGAATCTCTGCTCTGTGTCACAGATAGATTACTTTTATGGAGAAGGGGAGGAAATGAAGAGAGAGAGGAGAGCAAATTAATTTAGTTTGAATCCTTATGAACTAGAAATATTAGGCTTTTCACCACCAGCTGAAATAGAAGCCCAAACTGAAGTTATTTAGAGAAATGTGTAAAATTACAGCTATGAACATAAAATGAAACATCTTCCCTAAACCATTTGATAGAATGACTTCTAATATAAGTTTTAGAAGCTAACATTAAAAAGTAGGGGGGAAAAACAAAATAAAAACCTACTTAATTTCATGGAGACTGAGTCATAACGTCTTCAAATTTTAGTGGCTTTCTTTCCTTTTGCTGAACTCTTAAACAGTCTCTTGGATTTTGTTCCTCTACCACTTTTGTTTAGTACTCCAAATACCAAAAACCTTGGCACAACCACATCAAAAGCCCTCCATCCTCCTCCTTCTTTCAGGAAATCTCACTTTTCTCCTTTCAGAACCCTCATGCACAGTCACACCAAGCATGGCTAACTACCAAATCTCTAGCTTTAGTCCAGATCTTGCTTCAAAGTTCCACAACTGCATTTTTAAATGCTTACAGGACAGCACTGCTGACCCCTTCTTTATCTTACAGAAACCTCTAAATCAGAAATTAGCCTGTGTTCCTTGCCCCAGCTTCATCCTCTATTGTTTTTTCTACCTCCATCACTGAAATTAAAAACCTGAAGACTGAGATTTATTTTCTATCCATATAGGTGAATCATTAAGCATGCACACACACTTACTTGTATGAATTCCACTTTCTCAAACTCTTACTGCTGCCACCTTATCACTGCCATTGTCTAATATCAGACTACGATTATTTCTTTGTAAGATTATGGTAGTATCTTTGGAATGACTCTTTACCTCAGGCTTTGCTACCCCATTCTCAAACTACATACCCACCTCCATTCCAGTTCATTCTCCATAGTCTTTGCAGAGAGGTATTCCTAAAACACAATCTGACCACGTTACTTTTCTATTTGACTCTTCTGAGGTGCTCTGTCAGGATGAACCCCTTGATACATGAGGACCTTCATTGTTGGTCTCTTGACTGCATTTGAAACTTCCTTCTTCTCTTCTCAGTGGACTGACTTACTAAGAGTTCCCTGGAAATGCTGTGTTCTTCAAGCCCTTTGATTTTTACAGGCAATACGTTGCCTACATTCTTGAAATTCCTTTTCCCTAATAATTTTTGTCTGATACAATGACTCCCATTTGTCTTCAAGTTTCATTACAAGCATTACATCCTCCTGATTTTTTTTTTCTGAAAATCATCATCTAGATGAAATCTCAAAATCATGTTCCCTTTCACTTGGTCCCCACCAAGAAGAACATCCAGTAATTATCTATTATAATATTATAATATAATATAATACTAATTATAAATGGAGTAATTAATTTAATCTATTTTTTTAACTTCAGGTAATGATAGTAGAATTGGCAATATTCCTCCCTTATGAAATTCTATAATCTTCCAGGAAAACCTATTTTTTGTTTCTTGTAATGTTATTATTTTCCCATCATCCTCATCTCATTTCAGTTATCATCTCTACCTTTTTTCTAGCTTTTTGAAATATATCCATAGCTATATCTATACACATACATATACATATATATAAAATCTAACTTACATATTTGAAAATTTATAGTATTGTGTATATATGTACAAGGTTGTGCCCCATTTCCATATATAGGATATTGCTTTAAATGTCATTGTTTCTTAGTATTTTCATGCAACATTTTTTGAGTTCTATTTTTCTACATATAAATCTAATTCTCATTTTGAAGTACTGCATGGTATTCCATTGTATGCATATCCCACATTTTAACTGCCCCATCCTCCCAGCAATGATCAACTTGGGTGCCTTCAACTATTCTCCTCCAAACAATACCATGAATGTCTTCTTACCTATTTCCCAGTATGAGATTTGCTCTAGGATATTCTGTGCTGGTAAATCTTGGGGAATATGCATGCCTTATTTAATAGAGTATTTCCTGACTACTCTCTAGAATGTCTTTTCTAATTTATGTCCTCAGCAGCAGCATGTGTCTTTGTATATCCATGTTAAAGTTCCTTGTAAGTTTTAGATTTACCAAGTACTTTTTTCCCATTCCTATTGTCTCCTTTTGGTTTTGCTTTTGGTATCTCTCATGGAACAAAAACTTCAGTTTTGATCAAATCACATCCTTCAGTTTTTTTCCTTGGTTTTGTGCTTTTGCAATTCTAATTTAAAATACCTCTACTAATGCAAAATTACAAAAATATTTTCTTTATTTTGGACACTCCTCTTATCCAAATATTGACAATTCTGCCTGTGTTGCCATTTTTACTGGTTTATTTTTCTCCCAGCTGTCTCCAGTGTCATCCTCAACTAATCTCTTCCTAAGCCTACTGGGAGAGTCCCCCACCCAATTTCCACCTCACTATTTCAGTCCTTTACTATATATATTTGTTATTCAATCCACCCTTTGTTCTTTATTATGTTTCCTCATTTCAGATTCTTCTCCCCAACACCTGTACATTTTTATTAAAATTTCTCTGTTTTGCTTTATCTTTTAATATTTTTCCTTATCTGTTAAATATATTTATAATGTGCTATTTAAATACTTGTTCTTTCTGTTGCACTAGTTCTGCTTTTTCAGGTAATGATTTTTCCATTAGTGATTTTCATTATATAGTGTTTGAGCTCCTCAGTAACTAGAAACTTGTGTTTTAGGTGTCTATCTATTTCATTAATTAATATTTGTCCCTAGAAAGGAGTTCCAAAATTCTGGGCTCTCACTTGAGCTCCCCTTGGCTTAGGGGTGGAAATTATAGTGTTGTACTCTAGAATCCCTTTTAGCCCTGACGGACTTCAAGAAAACTTCTAATTTCATTGCTTTTCTCCTGGACCCTTGCCTTCTGTTCTGATTAGCTCAGATAACGGGGAAGGAGGGAGGAGGTGTGGAATCTCAGAGGCTCCCCAGGCTGTGGCGCTCACTGGTGGAGGATCTTCACCACAGCCAGACTCCAGTTCTCCTCCCTGTTACTCTACCTTGTGTGGCTGACAGTGGAGCTGGTGCTGCTATATTCCTGCCTCATGGAAGTGAAAGATTAGGGAGAGGAAGGGACACAAGCAGACAATCTAGCCTAGCTTCAGATCAGGCTCTGGGCCTTCCTTAATTTGCAAACTTCCCCCTCTCCCACTACCCTTGTTCCATCAAGATCAAATCATCTTTGGTCTCTCCAGAGATTTTTTAGTTTTGTATTAGTTGTTGAGTGGAGTTTCCAATGGATGTTGCTTTGCATATTCTAGGAAGCACAGTGCATACCACATTGTATAGTGTGTTAAGGCTCCATTCACTAGGGGTAAAGGGTGAAGAGAACCCACCAGAATTTTTAAGTGACTCTGAGTTCATTAGCTTTCCTACTGTCCTGTGGCTGGTTTTACAAAGGAATACAGGAGTTTGTGGTAGTTCACTATGTTCTCTAAAAGCAGGGGAAACCAGCACTTGTGCTTTGTTTGTTTTATATGTCACTCCCTGACTACCAACCATTCCTTTAGAATGAAGACTATTTCAATCATCAATCATCAACTGTCAACCAGCAGGATTTTCAGTGCCTGGTTCATAGTATAAATGTAACAACAGAGCAAAATAATTTGTTAAATGAGATAAGAAGGAAAGGAGAGGTAATTTACTTCAGAGATATCAGAGTAAAACAGAAAGAAAGACAGAAAGAAAGAGAACAACAGAGTGACAAAGAGAATAAAGAAAGAAATATAGACAATATACAACAGAGAGTAATTAGAAATTTTGGGGTGAATAACATTGTTGATAAGTTACACTCTTGGTTTTACTACTGTTCAGAGAACCTAGTAAGAAGATATTTTTCTCAAATATAATCACAACATATGTGTTTGTTATCAACTGTCAGCCAGAACAAGCAGCATCTCATATCATTATCTAGCTCTGCAAAGAACCAATGAAAGTCACAACTTATTCCATTACTGATTTTAAAAAGGGCTTAAATAAAATAAGGCTCATATTGTCAAAAGCTATTGGCTTCAGGGTGAATACACTCACAGATTTTCCTCAGAATGAAATTTAATTCAGGGATTTGGACCTCAGTGAAAAAGCTTACTAAAATCTAAATCTCTACACCTTTTTCTGCATATATTACAAAATCAAAAGGCTCATCTGTCTGAGGTAAAAACTCTTCAGACTGTATTGAAAGAGCTTACTTCTTGCCACAGAAAATTAATACAGTTGGTGTTTAGTATGCATATCATGATTCCTCAGGTTTATACAGTTGTCCCACTGGATTTCTGATCACTCTTAAAAATGATTTTAAATAAATGTGTGACACAGGTATTCCATTAAGATAATCCTGTTTGAGTTGAAACTCATAAAGCATTAGTAGATTGTTCTAGCTTTGACTTGTAGGAAACCATAGGTTTTTAACTGAAACTTTGGATTAACTTTAGAGGCATAGGCTGAAGTATACCAAAATATATTCAGGGAAGTTTTAGTTCCAAAGAAATCTTATGACAACGAAGCTTTATCTAGAATTTGGTATCCAAATAAGGTATGGCAAGTAGCCGTGTGCAAATTTTAAGGCAAGTGAACAACATAAATATGGCTTCACCAGAATTTAAGAAGACAATTTGGATCATAGCCTTTCATTGGAAAATAGTGGAAGGGGAATTTCATAAGTTTGCATCTGTTCTAAGTTTCCAATACTCTTGAATTAGGGAAAAAATGGAATCAGTGGAATCAGAGCTACCTGTGTGGAGATGGAAAAGATTCTCTAAAGGGAATAATAGTTAGAATTAAGTAATAGAAGAAATTTTTTTTATCATTAAAGACTATCTAATTTTGCTCTGTATTTTATAAACTACTGATTATTTCTTCTTTATTCTTTTAAAAATTTGATATTCCCTTGTATGCTTTTCTTTTCCTGTAAGAAAGTAGTGCAGCAAGACTATCTGTATTTTATTCAGTATTTTCAGACAGATTTGATATTTTTATAATTATCTGACAAATGCATTTATTGAAATCATGGTTTGTACTCAGGTAAATATAGTACACAGACAGGAAAGCAGTGTCAGCATTAATTAATTTTCTCTTCTGCATTAAGTTCTAATAAAACATTCCTAAGTGACATGACAAAACTATACTTTATAAAAGGGAGACAAGATCCAGATAGATTTTGGTTTTTCTCTTCGGATCTTGTCATACTTTTCTAACTAAAATGTCTTTCTTAAACTGAAACAGATATGTAATCCTAGTACATATATTCAAATTCTGATAGCTTTATCAAAACATGATTTCCTTCTTTTCTTTCTTCATTGAGATGGAGTCTCAGGCCTTCTTTAAATCTGTTTTCTTTGGTTTAATGAAAAATGATTTCCATCACATTATGCTTATAGCTTCTTTAAAAGCAAATAATAATTGACTCTGCTGTAAGTAAGAGTCACAGTGTGAAATCCGGTCTTCACAATATATTTGCCACACACAGCCCTCAGATTGGAAAGCCTGTTTCTTTCTGCCCTTTCCAAGTCTAATATATGAATATGTATATGAACATACACCAGGAGAGATTGTAAACATTACAAGCATATTTGTATGAAGAAGTATATACTTTCATGCAATTATTTAATTGTTTTTTTAATTTTAAAAATAAAATAATGAATATAAACATTTCTAAGAAAGTTGAAAAGCAAATAAAATTTGTAAAATGTCATATATATGACAGAAAAATTCATCATCAAATCAATGACTTTTTCATGTTCAATATATAGAATTTTTTAATTAATAAAAAAGGCAAAGGATATCTATATCTTTAAAGAAGGAAGATGCAAAATTTTTAAATTGTTAAACAATTGCTAAATTGTAATTTTAAAAACTCACTATTAAACAATGTTATACCTACCACCACTGTTTTTTCTTTCTTTTGCTTTTTTTTTAGTGAATAATTACTCATATCCACTGTGGTGTGATGAGATAGTCTCCAGCACTGTTGGACAGACTGTTGACTTGTGCCAAACTTCTTTCTTGGGAAGAAATCAAGAGTCTCAAATATGTTTATATATTTTGAATGACAATTCTACTTTTAGAAGTTTTGCCGTGGGCATAATTATAAATATGGACAAAATTTTATTTTATTAAACACCCAACCACAGAGGAATTGCTGACTAAACTATGACACGCTGAACTGACAGAATATTATGTGGCCCATTCACAAGAGCAGTAGCCTATATTTTAAAAAACTCATTATAACACAAGAGAATTATTGCTATACACTATCAAATAAAAAAGAAAACAAAATAGCACCAATTGCAAAAATGTATTTAAAAATCCTTAATAATATGTGATTAACTTAGCCCTTCTACAAAAGTTTTCTATCCTTAAAATGGAGAAAACCGTATCTAGTTCACAGACTTACTTGTCTTTTAACTAAGACACTACATGTGAACTAACCATTTTTAGAAATGGTACATCATGATAACTGTCTTATAAATGTTAGCTACTGTTGTTAAGGTCTAGCTTTTACTGTAGTACAGGTCACAAACAGACAGGAGGGGCATTTTGTTCTTATCAGAGTTCATAGAAATCATATTTCTCTGTGGATAAAGAAACCAATGATGAGCAACAATTTCAAAATTAGGAAAGGGAAGACAAAAAATTTATCTCCCTGTTTCAAGGTAATGAATGAATTGACACCATCAACATGGCCAGAACAATCAAACGTCCTATACTAAGGGTCTGTCAGATCTCACATGAAGTACATGGTGACCACTGTGTTCACTGACCAGAAGTAAAGGGGAAAAGAGGCAGCAATCTGCACACTGGGTCCTGATAATCTCCTGCATGCTTTCTACCAAGTGGGCTCTTTTGTGTCTGTCATGAGAGCAGGATACTTTATTTCCAAGCCCATAGGGAAGAAAAATGGTAGTCATGGACTCTGTCAGTAGCTGGGAGGTTACTTATGATAAGTTAAAGCTGAAAAAAGAGGACCAAAGGTTTGCAATAGATAATAATACTATTAATGAATTGGTAGAAAGAGAGGGAAGGAAATCCTGGCTTCAGACACATGTGCTAGATATTAGGTGGTTGTATTTAGCATTGTCTTTAAGTCCTCTAGCACTTCCTATACTCTTTAGCTTTTTTGTTTGTTTGTTTACCAACAGTCTGTTAGGCAGATATACTATTTCCTTTTTACATATGTATGGAAATTGAGATTCAGTAAGTTCAAATGACTTCCCCCATGACTCAACTAGTAAATGCAGTAGCAGTGATTCAGAGATGTTTTGATTCTTCCAATCTTCTTTTGACCATGTCATTAGAAGTGTAGGTCATCCTCACCAGGTCTACAGATTGCAGGCCAGCTCCTTAGTTCACACTTTAAAGACGTTTCCACACCATTATATATCTAAAAATCAGTGCCTCATTTCACACTGCAGCAGTGGAGTAGAAAGAGGCATAGACATCTATTCACTGTTGTGATATCTTTATACTATTGCACTTTACACAGAGCCTTCTTTTTCATATACATTCTAGGGAAGAATTTGTGAAATTGCTTTTTTCCTGGAGTGGGTAAAAAGGCTCACCACCAAACTAAGAAAATAAAATGAGATCACAGGGTCAAAGAAAAATCCGCCACTAAAACAAGTAAATGAAGAAATGTCTACAAAGTCATGATTCTGATTCTAACCATATGTAATGATTTACAAAGAGCTCCCTTTCTTCTTTGGTCCCTTCGCAATTTCCTCTGAGAACATTGATAGGCATTTGCTTTTCACTTGTTCGAACACAGAGACATTTTAGGATTTTTTCCAAAATTAATAGAGATGCCATAAGTTTCTACTTCTTAGGAAAACCACTCACTGTAAAACACCAGCTTTTCAGCTCCCACTCATTGAAGTTGCAATAAAATTAGTTTCCCAGCCTCAGCATCATGACATCAATTATTATGATATACAACAGGGCATAAGTAGTTTAACTCTCGTTTGAATTAATTTTATTTTGATTGACCCAAGAGTTTTTTAATTAAAAACAGAATTATATTATTAAAATTAGAAGAAGTATTTAGGAGTATTCTATGCAGTAATTGCATCTTTTAAAAATCTTTTTCAATTTCTCCCTGCATTTCAAGATAATATGTACCATGTCTTCAATGCTAATGCTCCCTTTTCTATAACCTAAGTTCATTAGGCATTGATATATAACATTCAAAGCTAAGTTTGTATAAACTTCAGATAAGAATAGTCAAAACACTTCCAGTTGGACTATTTGAATAGGGTGAAAAAGGAGTCGTTTTAATGGTTGGAAGATTTTAAAGGATGACTTCAATGATCATATCTACTTGTATCATTTTTTATAAAAGGTGGGGAGATTGCTTTAGAAAAATTCAACTCAAACTGGGGTTTGAGAATACCTTCTGAGGTCTGCAGGGTCTCCACAAGGATGTTTTTTTATTTGTTTTTATTCTGATGATCAACTAAAAAAGAATATGCTTATTCTACATTACTTGGTCATCCTACTTGTAGTTAAATACTGCAAAGAGATTTTAGCATTGTATTTCTTATAATGGATCCAAAGCTAAAAGAAAAAGGTGTTTCCCAAAACTTTAATTTAGGAACAAAATAAAGGTATTAGGGCAACTAAGTTATCATACAGCATATAATCAATTTGAATAGCAACAGCAAAATGTGAGATGGCAGGCATTACTGCAGTCATGTTTTAGGTATCTGTTCTGTTCCTGTGTTTATATGGCTGGGAGCAACAATTTACTAGAGATAAGTGTAGAAATAAATGCACAACAAAATTTTTATTTTCCTAAGAAAATCAACAGCAAACGTTCATTTAATGCAAATTCTAATAACAATAACATGCAGATGAACTTGGATAGCTTCACAGAATTATCAAGTGATATCTCATTAAACAGATATTCCAAAATTTGTCAGTTATATCAACAGGGAGTCTGATTGCCGTTAACTAACAAACAGGGTCTTAATATTTTAAACAGTATTTTGTCAATATACACAGGCAAGCCAGCATTCTCTGAATTTACATTATTAAATTAAAAATGTAGAAATAGATTAAATGTAGAACTGGAGCTGAGATGCCATCCTCTCCCTCTATCAACATGAAGTAGTGAAGAGGCCACTGGAGAGACAGCTAGGAGACCTGAGTTCTAGTCCTGGCACTTTCCCTCATCACATTATTTTGAGCACAAAACTGAACTGAACTCAGTTTCTTCATCATCAAAGTGACAGGACTTAAGATTATTTCTAAGATCTCTTCCAATTCCAACATTCTATGTAAAAAGATGCCCTAGAAATCTGATATAAATTAATGTGTGTCATATTTTCAGTTCTTTAAAATATTTAAACTCTGCGAATGGTGTATTTTTTAAGTCATATTCCAAAAGAGCATTCTTCACCTTCATATTGAAAAATAGAGTGGATGATTCCAATGTTATTCTAAATAAAATGCCTGAAAGAAAGGGTCTTAGCAAATTCACTAGTCACTTTTATTTGATGGTTCTAAGAATCTTATAAGAGAGTATAATATGTTTAATTATAGATATTTTAATATAATAGGAACTTCATTAACCATTTAATTGCCTGATAAGTGCTTGAAGGGTAATATGTTCTTGTTTCAAACAGAGAAGCATAGTTCATTTACACTTGAGTGGTGGAGACAACACGGGAATGCGTGCCTGTCGAGAGCACTCAGGTAGGAAGGATGAATCACCATGATTCAGGTAGGAAGGATGAATCACCATGATGAGAGAAGCACCAAGTTTCTAGGTCCTGTGGGACATGAATTATTTAGAAAACGAACTCTTATCTAGTATTTTTATGAATAGCTTATCACCAGGATATGCCTCAAAATTTTCTTCTTTGTGCTAGACCAGTAGTTCTCAACCAGAACTGATTTTGATCTCCAAGGAACATCCGGCGATGTGGGAACATTTTCGGTCATCACCGACAGGGGGAGGAAAGGAGAGTGTGTGCGCCGGGCACCTGGTGCGGAGAAGTCAGGGACTGTGGGCCGTCCTGCAATGCAGGCAGCCCCCCACGCACATAACAAGGAGTGATCCTTCCCCAAATGTCAGTAATGCCAAGGCTGAGGAACTGCTGTAAACTGCAAGTTCAAATCCCATTCACTGTTGTACCAGGCTTAAAAAGGCAAAGGAGATTTTTCCCCTTTCTTCTCCTTACAAATCATGAACTTAAGGGTTTTATTCAACCAGTATATTTCTTTTCATTTTTCTGTTGCATTCTATCAGTCTTAAATATATAAAGTATTGAAAATCTTTAAAATGCTGAGTTGGAGAACTATTTCTGTTATTTGGCAAATAGAATAATTTCATTACAGACACTATTCAGTGACTTGTTTTTCCAGAAAGTCTTAATTTTTTATGCTATTGCCATATAATGTCTTTCCGTGCTTTTGAAAACTCAGTGGAAGAAGCGCCAGTGCAGTATTTTGATTATATTTTCATTTTTTAGTGTGTGTAAATTGGAGTTACCAAGAGTTCTAGGAAGGTTAAACTGGGTAGGGGTTGAGGGAGGCTTGATGTTGATGTTTAAAATGTATTGCACAGATATATATATATTTATTTCCAGGTTTGTTCATCGTAAGTTCTTTTTTCCCTGTAAGGTTGGACTAATCACTGTTGTTAATACTTTATTAGTGTTTCCACTTCCTGAAAGAATTCCAAATCAGTAACTAGGTAAACGTAATGGAGGTCTGTTGGTGACTCTACTATTCTTGCAGGGTTGCAGCGCCACCTACATGAGTCCTTATGCATAGCACCATTTGACCAGCTGTACTCTCAAGCATTACATGCTCATAGCACAGAGGAGAAATGAACACATCTAGAAAACAAAATAAGGCAAGAGATAAGCAAAAAACAAGGGAAATACTTACATTGTATCATATGTCTTTCAGGTAGGAACTTTACTGAAGTCTTTTGAAAGCAAGTAATTTCTTGATTTCAGATTCCATAGGGAAATACTACTTTCAAAAATCTGGATTCCTTTAACGATTAGCTACGTCTTTAAAATAAGAAAAGTAAAACTTTACTTTTTAAAATTGTCTTGAAAAGAAATTAGTGGCGAATGTTGAATGATAGTGAATTTTGAAAAATCAGTATAAAGCTTTATAGATTGAACTGATCTGGAATTTTAAGAAATAAAACATGCATAAACTAATGTCAAAATAAAGAGTAAATTATAAGATGCTTTTGTTCTCCTTTTTTCATTCTTTTCAAAATGTGGGTTTATTAAATTGAGAACTTTCTTTCTAGTTTTGGCAAAAGCCAGAATTTTCTAGTTTTATAACTCAAACGACCTATTTTTGATGATGACAACAGATATCAAGTTCAAAGTCTTGTCCTCTTCCTTATGCATGTGGACTTTACTAATGGAAAACTGTTGTACAGACACATCAGCATAAGATAGTATCTGTGAGAACCTTTAAGAAAGTTAAAAGTAAATTGAGACCAAATATGTAGTTCTTCAATAAGGAAGTGAGCATTAAAAATCCACCACTCATCTCCTATGAAAAGTAGGTTCAACTCCTGAAGGTCCAGCTTTTATACCAGCCAGAAAGGTAACATGGTAATTACATCATTTAAATCTGTCTACCTACTATGTTTGTGACATACAATCATACTCTTTGATGAAGTGGAAGAGGAAATTACTGTAAATCTTCCTCACTAATAGAACATTCATTTGTTCTTTTTGGTAATTTTACGTAGCATAGATTAAAACCAGATATTGTTCCTATAAGAGAAGGAAAAATAGTAGGAGCAAAAGATACTTTTAGAGTAAAGCCAAGCAAATTAAACCAGACCATTATGCTTAGTGGAGTCTGAGAGACCCAGGGGCAATTACTATCAAAATAAGGACTTTCAATCCAACTTCAAGGAAATGTGTACTAGCAGAAGTCCCTTAATCCTCTCCCTTTCTTTCTCCCATCCTCTTGAGTTTAGCCTTGAAGGACACAAGGAATGGGGGTGGTAAGTATGAATACCTACTAAACTGTGTGGTATAGTTATATAGCTTACATGCATATTTTTTCAATAATATGAATTCCCTCCATTAACATTAAAATAAGAAATCAAAAGTTAGCCATATGGAACTTTCTAAGAATCCAGGTAAAATAATTCTCATAACAGTTGACCCTCAAAGGATTTACAGCTATTAATAGCCTAAAAGTGGCACACAGGCTGTGATGAAATACAAGCTGTTGGGGGTAGTGTCATTAAAATAGTGAAAAGAACTGAATGGTTTTCATGGGTTGAAATTGTCTTATGATGGGAAAAACTTATCCTTTCTCTGTTTTGTTGTGATAAAATAAGGTTGCACAGTTAAAGAAATTTTAAATTGCCCCCAGGCAAGCAGGTTTGAAGCAGAATTAAGGCTTCATCTTTCTTTTTAAGTTTGAGGTCTATTTGTGTGTACATTTTGGGGAGCTATTCACTATATCTTACTCAAATACAGTAAATAATAAAACCAAACCATTGAATAAAAACATCTCTGTTATGCAAAATTGCTTTAGTAATGTTAATATCTAGTTCATGTTAAGGTAAATTATTACTTACAATATAGATTTAATTTAACATACTTACATCAAGCTATTGCTATATAATCATAATACACAAGCACAAATTTCTTTTTCTCTCCATTTGAGATCAATTTCAGGATTTATTTAGTGCACAGTGAGAGAAAATAACTAATTTCTTTAAATTTTATTTAAAGTTGTATAAATCTATAAATATTTTCCTATGATCCTGGGAGCTCCTTTTAAATAAATGAATAATACAAAAGATTCTGTGATTTGAAAATGCAAAATCTCTTTTTAAAAAGATATATAAATCAAGAGGAAAGTTAACACAAAAGAGCTAGTATTCAGCCTTTGCTTGGGATCAAATTGCATTTTTCACATAATTTATACAAAATTCACAGAGACTAAAATGCCAAGTTGATACATGACTTGGAATAAATTGGTATTTGTAACATAAATTCTGGAACATGGTTGAAAGGAAAAAGAAAATGCTATTAAATATTTGATGCTACAAATGGGAATGCCTTACTATCACTTAACATCTTAACCTTAAAAATGCATTTTAATAAAGATAAGAATGTTGCAATCATTTTTCTGGATCTCTTCTTTAGGATAGGTTTTAAAAATCCACAGCCATGTGATATTTTACTAAAGCATGTTCTCTTTAATTTATTCCTTTAAACATAGATTTTCAAATATCTTTTTTGCAAACACGCTGAGCTATAAATGGCTTTAAATAAAACAAGAACAGGAGGAGCTCTTATTTACTGGATAATAAAATTGCTTTCTGTTAGAAGGAAGATTTTATTTATATCAATCTAAATAAGAAATAATGCAAAGACTAAAGGGAGCATGCTCTAGTGACTGAGCTTCAATTGGCTATTTTCTCTATTAACAGAGAACTTTGGAGAATTATTTACCTTCTTTGAGTCTCAGTTTCCCTATCTGAAAACTAGTAATAGTAATAATAACAGCACTAATACCTACTTCATGGGGTAGTTTTGTGTAACAAATGGCAAACATGCTTAAACACTAGTATTCTGTCTGACACAACAGGTAATTTTAATAGGGGGTTAATGCTTCACCTCATTTAAGGGCAGTACACTTAAATTCCAATTCTCTGTAAGTTATGTATTCTTGAATACATCTTTGTAAAGATTTTCTCTGTATAACAACATGCAAAGTCACAAGTGAACATTTTAATACATGATAAACATACCAGTGCTTCTTTGTCTAAGCAATGTGTTAGAACAGACACAATGTTGAGATGGCAAGCTTCAAAATTGTAGTGACCCAGTAGATAAAAATGTATTTCTGTCAGTTAGTCTTTATGAGTCTGTTGGTTCTCCATGGTGGCTGCCTTCAAAGGGCTGAAACAGGGATCAACACAATTTCCATCTTCCATACAATCTGGAGCAGACAACCTTCAAAATCATGGTAGAGGAAGAGCAAGTGGAAAGAGCTCACACATGCCTTAAGTCTTGAGGACTGAAAGTGACACACAACATCATCCTTAGAACTGGTGTCCTGACCCCAGCCCAACTACAGGGGAGGCGGGGAAATCCAAGGCAGCATAAAGAATATTCCATAAATTCTATTATCTTTGCTCTCAGTACAATAAAATCATTAGCAAAGCTATTTATCTTAACTATTTTAACAGTTACTGTCTTATTTAAAAACACTGATTTTAAATCATGTATGAAAAATAGGAGCAAAATAATTTTCTCATTACATTTTCTATTTGTTTAGAATATTTTACATTTCATAACATTTTTATACATTCCATTTTTAAAATAGGAATATAACATACAAATTAAAATATGTCCTGTAACAGTATCACATTTTGGGTAGCTGTCCCTCTTTGAAACCAGCTTTTATCTTTTCACAGTGGATAGACCCAGCAGAGTTATTGGCAATATTTGAACTAAAACCTTTAGTAAGCATAGTAAAAGAATCCAGTGACCATTGTGAAGCTACAGCTTATCAGAGAATGATCATAATGCATAATTATATAAACCTAAGAAATGATATTTTTCATGGAACACAGAGGAGGTTACTTTTCAAATTAGAAATTTGTAAAGAAATTGTAGAGAATTCTGAGGCTTACATTGTCCCTAATGATTCTTTGATGATGGAAAAAATATACTGAATCTGCATTACTCTTATCAAAAATGAAATTTAAAAATCAGGAAAGCACACATACAGTGCCTTAATAACTGGATTAGAGTTGTGATGGCAAAACAACTTCATTGCCAATAATATAATGTCAGGCAATTATCTCCTATGGCTTTATCTAGTAGGCAAAATTTGAGAATGTTGGCTAATTCCACTGAAAATCCATGTTAAAAAAGTCCATCAAAGTCAGTTTGACCAAAGCATTGTGAGTTCTTTAAACTGTTTACTACCATTCTAGTAGTACATCCTTATTTGGGAAGACATTTCTCTTGGCAAAACTTGAAACAACTTCATGTGTGTCATTCTGGCATTGAAGGTTATGCCTCCAGTTCGTCAGGGGAGATTTTAAAAGGGGAAAATTGACATTATTTTTATTAATGAATATGAAATTTATTTTAACTTTTCATTGACAGTCGTTTTAAATTCAACTTGTCATTAATTATCATCAGCTGTGTCATTAGCATCCCAAAGTGAATTTCAGGCTCACTCCCTGACGAAGTAGGACATTTGCTAAGTGTAATGCTTACTTTAATACCTGTAGGAATAAGTAAGGCACACAGGCAGATATGATTAGAAATATTGTTGGAGTCCAATGTATGTTACAAATTTTAATTCTTTTTCTTTCCACTTGGCTGCCCTTTGGTTTTGCCAAGTTCCTTGCTCCTTAATATCCAAATTCCCTCTTGATCCTTTCTCCTTTTATGACACTTTCCCTTCCCTCCACCTTCTCTCAGATTCACCCACAAACATACACCTACCTGGATTCTTGGCTTCCCCGGGGCATCATTGTCACTGACACGCTAATATCTGTACCAGCAAGGTGAGTACTTGTTTACCCTTGTACATCTTCTGCTTTCAAGTGTTTTTATTTTCACTAATACTCATTAATTCTCTCTGCAGTACTCAGAGGACCTGAGAAGATCACTTTCAGGTCCTTTAAACAAAATGATTAAGGGAATCAGGGTGAAGGAGAAAGGAAACTCTCTCACTACTGTCTTCCTCCCACTAATTTCCAAATGACTGTGTGCCTGGAATCAAGTCACTTTCCAGGATCCAACAGCTGTTGGCTCAAATATCTGGCAGTTAATACTAACATTTTTCATTTTCTTATCAGTTTTAAAGTACAGTTTTCATAATGTACCAAAATGATTATGATGACTCAGTGAAAATCTCTTAAAGTACCAAAAATTTGAATATTACAATTTTTTTAAAAATAGAGAAATTAAGACTAGGCCAATACTTCTTGTACTGACACTAACATCTGGCTATTTGGAAGTGCTCATTTAAAAGGAAAAATTATTATTTTTCAAAAAGAATTGTAAACAAAATCCAAAATAATCAGTTTGCTTATTTCCCCCTGTTTCCTGTTCTTCATTTTAATTATTCTTATTGAGGAGTCTGACTTTATTCATAATTCTCAGTTATCAGGAGATAAAAGGAATAGGAAGGCACGTCTGTCATTTTATACTTCAGAGTGAGAAAAAGCATGCTTAATCCACTTTCTAAGTCCTTTAAAGGGATTCAGTGAATTATTTTATAAATTATATCAGGGTTATTGACTGAGACAATGGCTTTAATTTTTACCTTTTAGCCATGGCACAGCGGGTCTTACTGGTATGTAGCTAACTCTTCTAATGCCTTGACTTGAATGGGGTGCGGTGGGGTGGAGGTTAGGAATACAAATTGAATAAAGAGTTACTCAGAGTGCATTCATCTTTTGGTTTTCCATTCAGAGGTTCACAGATAATAGGCAATATACAGAATAAATTTCTCTGTTGGGAGTTTTAGTCATTTAAGGAAGTCTCCAAAGATCTAATCAGTGTTTGAAACATGGTCTCATGACAAGTCCATATATTGACTCTACTAATTCCACTTCACATTTCACATCACTTTGACTCCTTTTACACACACACACAATCCTTTAGTTTTTAATTTTTTATAGTCCAAAAGTCAATGGCAAATATTTTTCAAATTTCATAAGGCAATAATAGACACTGATGATGGTTAAAAATATGAACAGACAAATCAAACGAGCAGACTAGTCTAGAAATAGCTTCATTTACATAAGAGTCAGATATTGAGGAATTGACAAGTGTGGAAGGATAGGATTATTCAATAAATAATATTAGAAAAATTTCTTATCTTTTTGAAATCTTCATCTGTGCTGTCAAATAAATGTAAATTGATTAAAAAGGAAAATATAAGAATTACAGAGAAATTAGAAGAAAATAGAAATTAAAAATATCAAATATCAAGAATGGCATATTTATCATTAAAGATAATGGAAAAATATTCACATAATACTAAAATTTTTGAAAATTAAAAAGTTAAGAAAAGAAAATGTTCAAATTAAATTTCTGTAAGTTTTACAAAGGGAATATATGTATTTCAGACAAACACACGAAAAGAACATGAAGACTAGTATAAGTAAACAGCTATGGCACTTAGGCATATGTTATTACCCGAAGAAAAATAATACAAATTATCTAGTGACAAAAGAATGAGAAATAGTCTAAGCCCATAAATATGGTACTTTTAGATTATATATAAATATATAAATGCTGTGCATATATTAGATAAAGAGATGGCATGCACACATAAATAATAAAAGAATTGGGAGACTGTTATTGTAGTTTTTTAGCTATTAATGAAGCTGCAAATAAAAGGTTCCAATGATGGTAAACAAGAACATTTTCAAACCCTGTTGGGGACAGTAAAAATATTCATTTTAGGAAGAATGTTACAATGCTTATATAACAAGGGGCCTTTTGTCAATTTTAATTACAGTCCCAAGAAAACAAGTGATAACTGGTCCCCACCCCCACCACCATACTCTATACTAAAGTGGTAGAACATCTATATGATTTGCAAATAAAGTATCGAAGGGTACAGGAACTCAACACACCATCTACCTCCTTGCTATATAAACAAAGGCCAAGAACTTCACTAGGGAATTTGAAAACTAAAGAGAGGATTTATTTGGAGAAACATGGAGGTGTTGTGGTCCCATGGGGATGCTTTTTTCCCACCCCAGAAGTAGAGAGAAGTTATTTTAAGAGGGAACTCAGAAAGCTTGGTGTGTTTTCTGAGTTGGGGGCCAACGGGCGCTAAAGGAGTGACGTCGTGGATGAGGGTCTGACAAACCTGAGACCCCCAAGTGGAAAGTACCAGCAGGAAGGGCCTGCAGCGGCAGTGCAGTTAAGACTTTGCAGTCAGAGGTATGTGAGAAGAACGTGATGGGAAATTGTTTGAGGACTTGAGGAAGGGAAGGGAAGTGATGTGATCTGATTCTCATTTTTAGAAGTTTGCTCAGGTGAGGAGTTCATTAATAATTATAGTTATTGTGACGTAAATTTTTTGTGTCAATTTGATTATGCCATTATTTGTCCAGACATTTCATTAAACATTATTTTGAGTGTGTCTCTGGGGGTGTGTCGGGATGAGATTAACATTTGAATTGGTGGACTGGGTAAATCTTCACTAATTCGCAAGAGTCTGGTCCAGTCAACTGAGGACATGAATGCAACAGAAGGTCTAAGTTAGAGGGAACTCCTTCCTGCCTTACGACTACAGGAACCCTTCAGCTTTTGGGCAGAAACCATACCACTGGTGTTCCCGGGTCTCTAGTTTGCTGAATGCAAATCTCAGGATTTTACAGGCTCCATAATCATGTGAGCAGTTCCTTATATAATCTACTTCTAAATGTGTGTGTGTGTGTGTGTGTGAGTGTGTGTGTGTGTATCTCCTATTGGTTCTATTTTTCTGGAAAATTCTGACTAATATAGTAAAAATAATAATTACTAACATTGAGTATTTCTTGTACAAGGTGATATCCAAATATTTGTATATATAAATCTTTGTAATCCTCAAAGAAATTATTGTCATGGTTTTAAAGATGAGGAAACTGACAAAACTAGTTTGAGTTCAGGTCCAAGATTCTCACTCATACATTCTACTTCAAGCACTCCCTTACTGCATATTCCATGTAACAAAAAAAAAGACCATGGGGTTGGGCAATAATGTAAGCAGGAAAGACCCTTACAAGGCTCTTGCCAGTCAGGAAGATATGATAGTAGCTGAAACTAGACATAGAGCAGTCTAGTCATATGCTGAAGGTGTAAGAGACAAATGCTGAACACAGCAACAGACATGTGTCATGTGGAAGAAAAAGAAAAATCAGATTTTCAAGTTAACTTGTTACTATAACATATCTAAACTATCCTGTCTTGTACAGTAAACTTGTTTATAATTCATTATGGTTTGTTATTTTGATTCTTTTTTCCACATCTTGTCTTAACGCATTTGCGTGTTTATATAACCTTTAAAATATAAATATACATATACATATATAGAGAGAATATATGATTGTGTGTGTGTGTATTCCATTTGATATCATTACATACTGCTTTGTTTATGTGGGTATGTGTATTTTACTGAGAGGTTCTATGTCACCAAACCCGAACTCATGCCACTCACCACAGGACATGCCAATAAGCCAAGAGACAAGGTGCTGGACAAAGAAAGTGACTTTATTCTGAAAGCCAGCTGACCAAGAAGATTGAGGACTACTGTTGTAAAACACCATCTTAGCTCAGGGTTGACTGTAAGCTTCCTTTATACTAGGGAAAGGGGGAGCAGGTGGGGGGTGACTGATGGCTGCAGGCATCTGGGTGCCAGATGGGGAGAGCTGGGGAACCCCTTGTCCTTGGCCAGTTGGCTCTCACTGACCTAGATCTGGTCACGATGATCCCAAAACTCTTTGACAAGGCAATCATTATATTCACACACATTTCCCTATACCCTAGAGAAGGCAAGCTTTGGGTAAGGAATTATTTGCAGAAATCTTAAACTGTAAGCAAAATTCCTTTTGATGATTAACAAGCATATCCACAGGGTTGAGCAGAAGCCTTTTTTGACCCAAAGATTAAGCATCAAAGGAGATGGATACAATACGGAGGCAGAAGTTCCACTTATTTCACTTGGTTACAGCTCAGCAGCAAGTCATTCCAACATTGGGAGCTTTAATGTTTTAAAGGAAGAATTCAGCTACTGGAAATGCTGCTGAAGGAGCAAGATGAAGGCTGAGAGCTGACAGATGGCAGTGTGGAGGCTAATAGTGAGCTGGACTAGAGCTGTTTCAGTCAAGCGAGTGGAAAAAATCTCCTTGAAGTAGGCTGAGGAGTGATTTGAGGTTAGGAAAAGATGACAAGAAGTGGAGACAGTTAAGTTAAGCAAGCATATTAATAATTAAAACATGCATGTTACTGGTATTTTTTAATGGAAATCCAAATCCTCTTTCATTAAAGATTTTTACTATCTGTGTTTGATGTTCCCAAGACAACCACAGTTCTGATAATTCACCAGGACACACAGGCTCAGCATATGGTTATAGGTATGTCAGTGACTTATTACAGAGAAAGGATACAACACAGTATCAACAAAGGCAAAAGGCACAAGGGATGAAGTCTTGAGGAAACCAGATGTAAGAGTCCTATTCCAATGGAGTCACATGGGAAATGCTTAATTCTTCCAGCATCAATTTGTGACAAGATGTGTGAAATACTGTTTGCCAGGGAAGCTCATTAGAGACTCATTACCACAGGGTTCTCGGGGAGCTTGTCACAAAGGCATCCTCTACCAAGCACATACCAAAATTCCAGACTCCCAAAAGGAAAGCAGGTGTTCAGCATAAATCACATTGTTTATACAAATAGGTTAGGCACAGTACGCCTTTGTTATCAAGAAAGAATTGGTGGAAACCCTCCCAAATCTAAGCTCTCAGACATCAGCCTGGGCCACCCTTGCAAGCAAGTCTTTTTTAGGATAGCAATCTCAGGTTAACCCTTTTTTCCACACTATCTGTATGGACTGAATGTTTTTATCCCCTTCTCCATATTCATATACTGAAAGCTAAACCTCCAGTATGATGGATTTGGAGGAGGAGGCCTTTGGTAGGGAATTAAATTCAGAGTAGGTCATGAGGGTATGATACTCAAGAAAAGATTAGTGCTTTTATAAGAAGGATAAGAAATTAAGTTCTTTCTTCCTGGGAGTGCACCTAAGAAAGGCTGCGTGAGTGCACAGTGAGAGGAAGCTGTCTGCAAACCAGGGAGAAGGTTCTCTTCAGAACCTAACCCTGCTGCCAACCTAATCTCAGACTTCAAGACTCCCCAGAATTGTGAGAAACGAATGGCTGCTGTTTAAGCCCCCCAGGCTGTGGTATCTTTGTCTTTGAAGTTCCAGCAGACTAAGGACCCAAGATGATTAGCTGCTTCTCTGTCTTAAGGAAAATGGCAACGGGTGAGTGGGCATTACATTGGTTTTTAATCAGATTTACAGTATGTCTGGCAGCAGCCAAGCAGACCTAGGCACAGCTCTAATTTAAGGAGAGCTGGTGAGGACATGAGAGGACCAGAACTTAGAGGAAACAGAATTTCAAATAGTAATAGTATTTTTTTACAAAGAAAATTAAGAGTCCATTCCAGCTCATATCTTTTACCTAGATTCTAGTGTTTCCAAATGTTGGAAAAAAGGGCAGAAGGCCAAAAGTGATGTGGCTGAGGTGGCCACAAGGAGACTTACTCCCCTCACTTCCAGTAGAAAAGATATCAGTTATCTATTTCTGACTCCTTAGTACCTTAAACTCACAACTATTTTATTGTATCTTATAATTGCCTAGGTCAGATATTTGGACAGGACTTGGTTAAGTGACTTTTCTGTTCTGTTGTAGTGTTTATAAGCACCAATTGATAGTGTTCAGCTAATAGAAGGACCATTCTGAAGGGTCTAAGATTATTTTAGTCCCATCTCAGGTGTCTTGATGGAGCTGACTGGAAAGTCAGGCTCAGCTGAGACTGTCAGCTGAAGCACCTATACATGACCTCTTCAGGGTGGTCTCAGGGTACCTGAACTTCTCATGGGCAGGTTCCATCTCCCAGAGGGATCTATGAGACCAGGGCAGAAGGCTCGACGTTCTTTCTGACACAGCTGCAGAATTCCCAGAACATTATCTCTGTTATATTCTATTGGTCAAAGAAATAATTAAAGCCAGCTCAGCTTCAAGAGGAGGGCAATTAAACTTCACTTCTCAGTGGGAAGAGTAGCAAATAAGTTGCAGTCATGTTTAATCTACCACATTCTTGTTTCGAAATTTCTTCTCAGTTGCAACAAGCTATGGTTCTCTTGCCCTGTTTTCATTCTCATTTCATTTATAAAAGGTAAACATTGTTTTTCAGAAGAAGGATACACTTTAGCTCTCAAAGAAGTTGCCTGAGTACTTAATTAGTTTTTACTTCACTCCCACAAAGCACTGATACTTATTTTGAAAACCAAAGAACATCCAAAACCTCACCTTGGATTTATCTGTGAATGACAACAATAAATCTGTCCGACTGACATAGAAAAATGAGGTCAGATGGAGTTGGGTCTGTTCTTAAGTGGAATGGGGAATTATTTTTTACCATTAAAGCCTAAAATCTAGAGTTTAATTTATTGTAGGGTTATGGTAAGACAGAACAAAACATGATTCCTATAAAGGGAATAACAATGGCAAAAGTATCTGAAAAAAGTGTTTAATGTTATTCAAATGTGCAATCATGCTCAGTAGTCATAATAAATGAGTATGTACATGTACACGGACATTGGTGGTTGGGTGTATTTTTGTTGTAGGATTGGAATACCATGAATTCACTTGTGTGCATTCATTAAAAATTTTTACATATCAAAAGTCACAATTTTTGTCTTAACAATTACAACTTATATATGTGTATATATACTAGTTTGCAACTAGAAAGTACTTCTCTGTTTCTAAAAGTCAAAGCAAATAAAAAGTGAATATTCTCTTTCAATATTATTCACAAATGAGAAGTTTGCATACAAACAGGCTATATAATGTAAAAGGTAATATCACCAGGTAAAGCATTTGAATTTTAAACATCATTCTAATTTGCTTTACAAAGACATCACTTCAATAATTATTTTTAATGATTATTGGATTACAGTATTAATCATGAGCTGCATTTCTCAAAGCACATACACTTCACAGTTTATTTGAAAGATCATGGAGGAAAAAGTCATTTGCTGTCTTAAGAACTTGTCTTTCCTCTCTTCCTTTTGCAATAAAACTGGATAATAGAGAATGTAATTAACAAACATTCTGTAAAGCACAGACCTGTCAAGATGGTTTTGACTTGAGCTCTTTTTTTTCAATTCTTAGCCAACACTAAGATGTATCTTAACCCTGAGTTTTATTTCAAGACTGTTATGTACTGTCCTATGTGAAAAAGGAATGCTCTCTGTGGTGAGATCTTTAATTCCCAAGTGTAGCTCTAACAGCTGTCATAGAAAGTCCTTCTTTTAGGCTTCTAATTACCAGGGAGGCTGCTTGGCAGATACTTCACCTATATATGAACATTCACTGTGTAGTCAATAAGGAGATCAATAGTTGTTGATATGACTTTATCCTTTCTGGGCCCAGAAAATATTACTAAGAAAACTTTATCTGCAGCTCCTTGCTCCAGAGCTACCTCAGGACTCCTGCAGGGTGAGAACTTCATGGCGGGTCCATCCCTGGGGCCTCTGCACATCAGAGTCAGATGGTGTTCCCATCCCCAAGCCTGTGCATAAAGCTGAAGTCAAGGTTTTATGGCTGCTAGAGGCATCTGTCACTGTGATAAAGTGACCCCTCTCACAGCCACCTAATACAGCCTCCAGCCTTCAGCGAGATCTTTATGTAAAGCTGAAAACCAAATATATATATATAAAAGGTAGAAAAGGAAAAAAAGAAATCTTTTAACTGATGTTTAGCTTAAATTTCTATATTTTGAAAATCACTCCAACCTACACCCCTTTCTCTTCTCTTGATTGGGACTTAATGATCCAATTAATAAGGACTCTGGTCATATTTATTGACAGCAACCAGCCTTAGATATTAAATGAGAAATATATCCAAATATTTTAGGAACAATATCACTCTCATTCATTTTTTTCTTTGGATTAGAATCTATAGAGAAGACTCAAGGTCTCTGTCAATGTTGCCAGAGATCAGTTTTATAGAAATGCCATGCCAGAGTTAGCAAATTAAAGAAAAGGAAAAAATAAATAAAGGAGAGGCCCAATTAAACTTGAATTACTGGTAAATAATAGGAATAATTGTCTTTTTAGTATAAGTATGTAACATGCAATATTTGGGAAGCACTTAATTAAAAAAATATTCATTACCAGATGTTTAAATTTAATTGGGCATCCTTTATTTTGTTTGGAAACTAGAGTTTTATATGTCTTTACATATGCATTGCAGTTGTATAATTGAACTTAGAATTATCATTTAATCAGTTAGGAGGAAAATATCCAACTGAAGGAAACTTTAAATGATGAGAGTTGCCATGGAAAAGAAATCCCTATAAATACATTAAAATAGTTAAATATCATATTGATTTGATTATCCTTTCAACCTCAGTCAGTAACTATGGGGTTGGTTGGAATGTAAATGGCAGCTCAGTGGCCTGAGAAACATATAACACTGTCAAGACATAGAACTCTAAATTAGAAATAAATGATTTTTTGCCAGAAATTTACTCAGTTTTACTGATATCATTATTTTTTCTGAATTAAAAGAAGGGTGCTTAGGAAGCATGTCAGGTGTGAGAGATGCAGAAGACCCCCTGGGTTCTTGGGTTCTGTTTTCATACAGGTCAGTGATTAGAAAGGTTAGATGGAGAAATCATTCATCATTTCAATTTGGTCACATAATACTAAAGACAGACTAATGATAACTGATAACTGTAATACCTACAATGTCGCATTAAAATACATTTTTTGCTTCTTTTCATGAGTGGTTAATTGAACCAATAGTGGGCTACTGTATATGTTTCATATACATATGTGTGCGTGAACATGTATATTTATTAATGTATGGATACATACACACAGTCACCTCCCCTATTTCTGGGCAGCTTTTTGCCATAAATTTTATATATGGACCTATATTTACTATTGATAAATATGATTGAAACAATAAATGACAAACTTCATTATACACATAAAGGAACCACAATTCCATATATGTTTCTCTTTTAAATATTTAATCAGTATTGAAATATTTTCTATGTTCAAGCCACTATGTTCAATGAATAAAATATGAAGCCATTAGTGCTTCTTTACTTCCTTCTTAAAAATTATTTTACAGGATATTACTTTTGTCTCTTTTACCAGCCCTACCCATTTCTTGGAGAAAATAAATCATATCGTAATAGAAAAATAGCAGAAAGGGATTTTTAAAAGGGCATGCGTTAGTTACTGTGGAAGTAGTCAAGAGAACTCAATTGAAGCAAGATCCTTTCACACTATCAGGATAGGTTTATTTTGAAAAGATACAGTAAGAGAATTTAAGAAAACAAACCCATTAAAATTGTATTAAAAAGGACAATATCCATCATATCATTGATAAATTTTCACAAATGCCTAGGGTGCCTAACTGGTTTTCTTGTTTCACTGGATATGGCTGGTAATTGTAGGTCTGCTTTGGTTATATAGCTGTATTCCTATTATGTTAATGTGTGCACGCAATTGAAATAGTAATTTAAAAGCTATACACGCTTATGTTACACTACAAGAAGATATGTCAAATAAATAATCAATCTTCCCATGTTTTCTTCCATCTGCTACTTCTATAGCTTCTCTTCTTCCTTCATAATTACAGCCCTTAAGTAGAATTCGTGCCTCATATCTAATTTACCGAGTATCATAATTCCTCCAAGTGGTAAAGATACCTCAAGACAAATGCTGGGCATAGAAGCCACAGGGCATAAATCTGCAAAGAAGTAAAAAGCTAACCTTTTCAAACAATATGGCTTCTCTCTCACTTACCAACTTTATATCTCTCTGTATGGCCCAGGAAGATGACTGGTTAGCCAGAGATGGGTAAGATTCCTCAAGGGAGGAACAACCTAAGACAGGCACAGTCGCAGGGGGGCCATCAGGTGAGAAATTGGAGATCAACAGAGGTGAGGCTTAGAACCTCACTCCCCTGTTTTGAGAGAAATCTTCTGCATCCATGGATGTTTTGTTGCCCTTGTCTAGCTTGGATTAATACTTAGTCTATAAGCACACACTTGATCATCTATATTTGCCCTCTCACAGCACTAAACTATGTTTTCTACCTTTATCTTTCATTTACCTACCACGTCAGCATTTTATTAAAAATAATAATAATAATAATAAGAGAGAAATGTGGGATTCACATATAAATCAAGTATAAAAATCAAACGAATATTCATATTTGACCTGATTGTTTATAGTTCATGATGCGTGATCAAAACCGAAAGTTTCTGTGATGACTGCCCTTGCACTGTTCACCATGTAAGAACTTATTCACTATGTAAGAATTTGTTCACCATGTAAAAACTTGTTCGTTATGCTTCAGAAGGTTGGAGACTGTTGAGAATTAGGCTTGGGGTTGATTAATGATTGTGCATTGAGTCCCCTATACAGAATTTTATTGTTGTTAACAACCATACGATCAATAAATATGAGAGATACCCCTCTCGAAAAAAATTGTATTAAAAAGGATAAAATACCTAGGAATAAATTTAACCAAGGATGTGAAACACCTGTACCCTGAAAACTTTGACACTGATGAAAGCAATTGGTGATTAACACAAATAAATGGAAAGATATTTTATAAAGGATTAGAATACTTAATATAGTTCAAATGACCATAATACCCAAAACAATCTACACATTCAATGCAATTCCTATCAAAATATCAACGGCATTTTTCACAGAACTAGAGCAAATAATCCTAAAATTTATATGGAGTCACAAAAGGTGCTGAGGAGCCAAGACAGTCTTGAGAAAGAAGAACGAAGCTGGAGGTATTGTGCTCCCTGACTTCAAATTATACTACAAACTATAGTAATCCATACAGTATGGTACTGGCACAAAAACAATAACATATATCAATACGACAGAATAGAAAGCCTAGAAATGAACCAACACTTATATGGTCAATTATTATATGAAAAAGGTAGTAAATTTATACAATGGGGAAAAGACAGTCTTTTCAATAAATAGTGTGAGGAAAACTGTACTATCTTACACCATACACAAAAATAAACTGTAAATGAATTAAAGATATATATTTAAGACCTAAAACCATAAAACTCCTAAAACAAACATAAGTAATAAGCTCTTAAACATTGATATTAGCAATTAATTTCTGAATATGCAAGGGAAACAAAAGCAAAAACAAACAAGGGGGACTATGTTAAACTAAATAGTTTCTGCTCAGTGAAGGAAACCATCAATGAAATAAAAAGACAACCTACTTAGTGGGAGAATATATTTGCAAATGATATATCTGATAAGAGGTTAATATCAAAAACAGATAAAACTCATACAACTCAACACCAAAAAAAAAAAAATCCTATTAGTAAATGGACAAAGGACCTGAACAGATATTTTTCCAAGGAAGACATACAGATCACCAACAGACACATGAAAAGATGTTCACATCACTAATCATCAGGGAAACACAAATCAAAACAACAACAAGATATCACTTCATACTAGTCAGAATGGCTATTATCTGAAAGACAAGAAATAACAAGCTCTGGAGATGATATAGAAAAAAGAGAGCCTTTGTGCACTGTTGCTTTTATGGAATTTAAGTTGGTGCAACCTTTATGGAAAACAGTATGGAGTTTCCTCAAAAAATCAAAAACAGAACTAACATATGACCCAGTAATTCCACTTTTGTGTATTTACCCAAAGAAAGCAAAACCACTAATTCAAAAAGATATATGAACCTGTATATTTATTTCAGCATTATTTACAATAGCAGATATTTAGAAGCAACTTAAGTGTCCATTGAAAGTTAAATGGATAAAGAAGAGCGGTACATATATACAATGTAATATTAATGAGCTATAAAAATAATGTAATCTTCTCATTTGTGGTAACATGGAAGGATGGAGATAATTAAGTAAGTCAGACAGAGAAAGACAAATATCATATAATTTCACTTATGTGTGGAATCTCACAATTTAAACAAAACAGAAATAGATTCATAGATACAGAGAACAAACTGGTGATTGCCATAGAGGAGTAGAGGGGAGAATGGATGAAATAGCTGAAAGGGATAAAGATATACAGACTTCCAATTACAAAATAAATAAGTCATGGAGATGAAAAGTATAGTGTAGGGAATATAATCAATAGTATTTTAATAATTTGTAGGGTGATAGATGGGAACTAAATTTATTGTGATGAACATTTTGTAATTTATACAAATGTCAAATCACTATATTTTACACCTGAAACCAAAATATTATGTTGTAAATCAATATAATATTGTATAACCATACTTCAGTAAAATGATAATATTAAACAAGTTAATAAAATTAATAATAGTACAAAAAAAGCATTAACCCACATAAAAGGATACATAATCTTAGAAGCAACAATTTGAAAATAACAAAACTCTTCTATTGAGTCTAAAGAGGTCTACTATAATGCATTGTTGTTGAGCTGCTTTATTCTTGTTATAGAATTAAATTAATACATTCAATTTTATTATGTGAATCTTATATAATCACAACTTTACTAACAACCATTTTGAAGACTTAATTGAATTAGTAAAATTTTGATTTCTTTTTTTTTTGAGAGGGCATCTCATATTTATTGATCAAATGGTTTTTAACAACTATAAAATTCTGTATAGGGGAGTCAATGCTCAATGTACAATCATTAATCCACCCCAAGTCTAATTCTCATCAGTCTCCAATCTTCTGAAGCATAACGAACAAGTTCTTACATGGAGAACAAATTCTTACATAGTGAATAAGTTCTTAGATGGCGAACAGTACAAGGGCAGACATCACAAACTTTTGGTTTTGATCACACATTATGAACTATAATCAGGTCAAATATGAATATTCATTTGATTTTTATACTTGATTTATATGTGAATCCCACACTTCTCCCTTTATTATTATTATCATTTTTTTTAAATAAAATGCTGAAGTGGTAGGTAGATGCAAGATAAAGGTAGAAAACATAGTTTAGTGTTGTAAGAGAGCAAATGTAGATGATCAGGTGTGTGCCTGTAGACTATGTGTTAATCCAAGCTAGACAAGGGCAATAATACATCCACGGATGCAGATTTCTCTCAAAACAGGGGGGGTGAGGTTCTAAGCCTCACCTCTGTTGATCCCCAATTTCTCACCTGATGGGCCTCCTGTGACTGTTTCTCTCTTAGGTTGTTCCTCCCTTGAGGAAACTTACCCGTATCTGGCTAACCAGTCATCTTCCAGGGCCATACAGGGAAATGTAAAGTTGGTAAGTGAGAGAGAAGCCATATTGTTTGAAAAGGTTAGCTTATTACTTTTTTGCAGATTTATGCCCTGTCGCTTCTATGCCCAGCATTTGTCTTGAGGTATCTTTACCACTTGGAGGAGTTATGATACTCAGTCAATTCTGTATGAGGCATGAATTCTATTTAAGGGTTGTAATTAGGAAGGAAGAAGAAAAGCTATAGAGGTAGCAGATGGAAGAAAACATGGGAAAATTGATTATTTCTTTGACATATATTCTTGTAGAGTAACTTAAGCATATACAGGTTTTAAACTACTAATTAAATTGCACACACACATTAACATAATAGGAATATGGTTACATAACCAAAGCAGATCTATAATTACCAGCATCTCCAGTGAAACCACGAAAACCAGTTAGGTACCCTAGGCATCTGTGAAAATTTGTCTATTATATAATGGTTATTGTCCAACTGTACTTGAACAGTCTGAAAGAAATGAGACAAATTAAAACAACCCATTCCTGGGAACTGTTCACATCCCATATGTTCTTTTAACAGTAGACAGTCTGTAGTTGTAAGATTTTGGAGCACTACAACTTGCACTTCTCCTAATTCTTGGTTGAGTTCCAACAGTATAGATCCAGTCAAATTTGCTGTTTTACTGTATGCACAGGCCAGCTTAGATATCTCCTTCTTCATTCCAATGGCAAGTTCAGGAATGGGTGGGATGAATGCAGCTACAACTGCAGCATCGCCTGGATATTTGTTGAGGTTTTTTGATGATCATCTTCTGGTATGAGTCCTCGAGAGAGTGCTGATATTGGAAGTTCTTCTTCATATCATATCTTAGTTCATTTTCTGGGTAGCCAAATTAGGCTTTGATCCTCTGAATAAACACAAACAGACCCTTTGCCCACACTTTGATATGCCCTTTATACCATTGTGTAGAACTCATTGGAGGTCACCACACAGGAACTGCTTTTTTTTTCAAGAGAAAGGAATATTATCAGAAAAGTGTACATCCATAGCTGATCATCTGACACCCTTTAAGTGATCAAAATTAAGGATATTTAAAGCATGCATTAATCATTGATTTACAGTTAGTTTTATCCTATCAGGGAGTAATCCCCCTTCTCTATCATTTTTATTTGTTATCTTTAATCTTCAATTCCATGAAGAATATTATGTTAACTAGGCACTCCCCTATACCAGGTCCCCCCATAACCCCTTTAGAGTCACTGTCCATCAGCATAGCAAAGTGTTGTAGAATCACTACATGTCTTCTCTGTGTTGTACAGCCCTCCCCTTTCTCCCACCCAACCATGCATGCTAATCTTAATAACCCTCTTCTTCTTCCCCCCACTTATCCCTCCCTACCCATCCATCCTCCCCAGTCCCTTTCCCTTTGGTACCTGTTAGTCCATTCTTGGGTTCTGTGATTCCGCTGCTGTTTTGTTCCTTCAGTTTTTCCTTTGTTCTTATACTCCACAGGTGAGTAAACTCATTTGCTATTTCTCTTTCTCCGCTTGGCTTATTTCATTGAGCATAATACCCTCCAGGTACATCCATGTTGCTGCAAATGGTCGGATTTACCCTCTTCTTATGGCTGAGTAGTATTCCATTGTGTATATGTACCACATCTTCTTTATACATTCATCTACCGATGGACATTTAGGTTGCTTCCAACTCTAGGCTATTGTAAATAGTGCTGCGATAAACATAGGGGTGCATCTGTCTTTCTCAAACTTGATTGCTGTGTTCTTAGGGTAAATTCCTAGGTGTGGAATTCTTGGGTCAAATGGTAAGTCTGTTTTGAGCATTTTGATGAACCTCCATACTGCTTTCCACAATGGTTGAACTAATTTAAATTCCCACCAGCAGTGTAGGAGGGTTCCCCTTTCTCCACAGCCTTGCCAACATTTGTTGTTATTTGTCTTTTGAATGGCAGCCATCCTTACTGGTGTGAGGTGATACCTCATTGTAGTTTTAATTTGCATTTCTCTGATAATTAGTGATATGGAGCATCTTTTCATGTCTCTGTTGGCCATCTGTATTTCTGTTTTGGAGAACTGTCTGTTCAGTTCCTCTGCCCATTTTTTAATTGGATTATTTGATTTTTGTTTGTTGAGACGTGTGAGCCCTTTATATATTTTGGACGTCAAGCTTTTATCGGATCTGTCATTTATAAATATATTCTCCCATACTGTAGGGTTCCTTTTTGTTCTATTGCTGGTGTCTTTTGCTGCACAGAAGCTTTGCAACTTGATATAGTCCCACTAGTTCATTTTTGCTGTTGTTTTCCTTGCCTGGGGATACATGTTCAAGAAGAGGTCACTCATGTTTATGTCTAAGAGGTTTTGCCTATGTTTTTTTCCAAGAGTTTAATGGTTTCATGACTTACATTCAGGTCTTTGATCCATTTTGAATTTACTTTTGTATATGGGGTTAGACAATGGTCCAGTTTCATTCTCCTACATGTAGCTTTCCAGTTTTGCCAGCACCATCTGTTGAAGAGACTGTCATTTTGCCATTGTATGTCCATGGATCCTTTATCAAATAATAATTGACCAAATGTGTTTGGGTTCATGTCTGGAATCTCTAGTCTGTTCCACTGGTCTGTGGCTCTGTCCTTGTGCCAGTACCAAGTTCTCTTGATTACTATGGCTTTATAGTAGAGCTTGAAGTTGGGGAGTGAGACCCCCCTACTTTATTCTTCTTTCTCAGGATTGCTTTGGCTATTCGGGGTCTTTGGTGTTTCCATATGAATTTTTGAATTATTTGCTCCAGTTCATTGAAGAATGTTGCTGGTAATTTGATAGGGATTGCATCAAATCTGTATATTGCTTTGGGCAGGATTGCCATTTTGACAATATTAATTCTTCCTATCCACGAGCATTGGATGACTTTCCATTTGTTAGTGTCCCCTTTAATTTCTCTTAAGAGTGACTTGTAGTTTTCAGAGTATAGGTCTTTCACTTCTTTGGTTAGATTTATTCCTAGGTATTTTATTCTTTTTGATGCAATTGTGAATGGAATTGTTTTCCTGATTTCTCTTTCTATTGGTTCATTGTTAGTGTGAACGAAAGTCATTGATTTCTGTGTGTTAATTTTGTATCCTGCAGCTTTGCTGTATTCTGATAACAGTTCTAGTAGTTTTGGGGTGGAGTCTTTAGGGTTTTTATGTACAATTATCATGTCATCTGCAAAAAGTGACAGTTGAACTTCTTCTTTACCAGTCTGGATTCCTTGTATTTCTTTGTTTTGTCTGATTGCCGTGGCTAGGACCTCCAGTACTATGTTAAATAGCAGTGGGGAGAGTCGGCATCCCTGTCTAGTTCCTGATCTCAGAGGAAAAGCTTTCAGCTTCTCGCTGTTCAGTAGGATTTTGGCTGTGGGTTTATCATATATGGCCTTTATTATGTTGAGGTACTTGCCCTCTCTTCCCATTTTGCTGAGAGTTTTTATCATGAATGGATGTTGAATTTTGTCAAATGCTTTTTCAGCATCTATGGAGATGATCATGTGGTTTCTGTCTTTCTTTTTGTTGATGTGGTGGATGATGTTGATGGATTTTCTAATGTTGTACCATACTTGCATCCCTGGGATGAATCCCACATGGTCATGGTGTATGATCCTTTTGATATACTTTTGAATTCAGTTTGCTTATATTTTATTAAGTATTTTTGCATCTATATTCATCAGGAATATTGGTCTGTAATTTTCTTTTTTGGTGGGGTCTTTGCCTGGTTTTGGTATTAGGGTGATGTTGGCTTCATAGAATGCGTATGGGAGTATTCCCTCCTCTTCTATTTTTTGGAAAAATTTAAGGAGAATGATATTATGTCTTCTCTGTGTGTCTGATAAAATTCCGAGGTAAATCCGTCTCGCCCGGGTACTTTGTTCTTGGGTAGTTTTTTGATTACCTTTTCAATTTTTTTGCTCGTTATTGGTTTGTTTAACTTCTGTGTTTCCTCCTTGGTCAGTCTTGGAAGGTTGTATTTTTCTAGGAAGTTGTCCATTTCTTCTAGTTTTTCCAGCTTGTTGGCATCCAGGTTTTCATAGTAGTCTTTAATAATTCTTTGTATTTCTGTGGAGTCTGTTGTGATTTTTCCTTTCTCATTTCTGATGCTGTTGATTTGTGTTGATTCTCTTTTTCTCTTAATAAGTTGGGCTAGAGGCTTATCTATTTTGTTTATTTTCTCAAAGAACCAGCTCTTGGTTTCATTGATTTTTCCTATTGTTTTATTCTTCTCAATTTTGTTTATTTCTACTCTTATCTTTATTATGACCCTCCTTCTGCTGACTTTAGGCCTCATTTGTTCTTCATTTTCCAATTTCAATAATTGTGATGTTAGACTATTCATTTGGGATTGTTCTTCCTTCTTCTAGTGTGCCTGGATCGCTATATACTTTCCTCTTAGGACTGCTTTCTCTGCGTCCCACAGAAGTTGGGGCTTTGTTTTGTTGTTGTCATTTGTTTCTATATATTCCTTGATCTCTATTTTGATTTGTTCATTGATCCATTGATTATTTAGTAGCATGTTGTTAAGCCTCCATGTGTTTGTGAGCCTTTTTGTTTTCTTTGTAGAATTTATTTCTTCTTTTATACCTTTGTGGTCTGAAAAATTGGTTGGTAGAATTTCAATATTTTGGATTTTGCTCAGGCTCTTTTTTGAGCTCGTATGTGGTCTATTCTCGAGAATGTCCCATGTGCACTTGAGAAGAATGTACATCCTGTTGCTTTTGGATGTAGAGTTCTATAGATGTCTATCAGGTCCATCTTCTCTACTGTGTTGTTCAGTGCTTCCATGTCCTTACTTATTTTCTGCCCGGTGGATCTATCTTTTGGGGTGAGTGGTGTGTTGAAGTCTCCTAAAACGAATGCATTTCACTCTATTTCCCCATTTAGTTCTGTTAGTATATGTTTCACATATACTGGTGCTCCTGTGTTGGGTGCATATATATTAAAATGGTTATATCCTCTTGTTGGACTGAGCCCTTTATCATTATGTAGTGTCCTTCTTTATCTCTTGTTACTTTCTTTGTTTTGAAGTCTAATTTGTCTGATATTAGTACTGCCACCCCTGCTTTCTTCTCTCTGTTGTTTGCCTGAAATATGTTTTTCCATCACTTGACTTTTAGTCTGTACATGTCTTTGGGTTTGAGGTGAGTTTCTTGTAAGCAGCATTTAGATGGGTCTTGCTTTTTTATCCATTCTATTACTCTGTGTCTTTTGATTGGTGCATTCAGTCCATTTACATTTAGGGTAACTATTGAAAGATATGTATTTATTGCCATTGCAGGCTTTAAATTCGTGCTTACCAAAGGTTCAAGGTTAGCCTCTTTAGTATCTTACCACCTAACTTAGCTCGCTTATTGAGCTGTTATATACACTGTCTGGAGATTCTTTTCTTCTCTTCCTTCTTATTCCTCCTCCTCCATTCTCCATATGTTGGGTGTTTTGTTCTGTGCTCTTTCTAGGAGTGCTCCCATCTAGAGCAGTCCCTATAAGATGCCCTGTAGAGGTGGTTTGTGGGAAGCAAATTCCCTCAGCTTTTGCTTGTCTGGGAATTGTTTAATCCCTCCATCATATTTAAATGATAATCGTGCTGGTTACAGTATCCTTGCTTCAAGGCCCTTCTGTTTCATTGCATTAAATATATCATGCCATTCTCTTCTGGCCTGTAAGTTTTCTGTTGAGAAGTCTGATGATAGCCTGATGGGTTTTCCTTTATAGGTGACCTTTTTCTCTCTAGCTGCCTTTAAAACTCTTTCCTTGTCCTTGATCTTTGCCATTTCAATTATTATGTGTCTTTGTGTTGTCCTCCTATGGGTCCTTTCTGTTGGGAGTTCTGTGTATTTCCGTGGTCTGTTCGTTTATTTACTCTCCCAGTTTGGGGAAGTTTTCAGCAATTATTTCTTCAAAGACACTTTCTGTCCCTTTTTCTCTCTCTTCTTCTTCTGGTACCCCTATAATGCAGATATTGTTCATTTTTAATTGGTCTCACAGTTCTCTTAATATTGTTTCATTCCTTGAGATCCTTTTATCTCTCGCTGCATCACCTTCTATGCATTCCTGTTCTCTGGTTTCTATTCCATCAATGGCCTCTTGCATCTTATCCATTCTGCTTATAAATCCTTCCAGAGTTTGTTTCATTTCTGTAATCTCCTTTCTGGCATCTGTGATCTCCCTCCGGACTTCATCCCATTTCTCTTGCGTATTTCTCTGCATCTCTGTCATCATGTTTATGTTTTTTTTTTTAATTGTTTTTCAGGAAGACTGGTTAGGTCTGTCTCCTTCTCTGGTGTCTCTGTGATCTTGGTTTGCCTGTAATTTTGTCTTTTCATGGTGATAGGAATAGTTTTCAGAGCTGGAACTAGTGACTGCTGGAAGAATTTCCCTTCTTGTTGTTTTGTGGCCTTCCTCTCCTGGGAGAATAGCGACCTCTAGTGGCTTGTGCTGGGTAGCTGCATGCAGACAGGGCTTCTGTTTCCTGCTCTGCTGCTATGGAGTTTATCTCCGCTGTTGCTGTGGGCATGGCCTGACTTGGGCTGCTGCTCCAAAGTGGTGGAGTTGCATTGGAGGGGGAGCAGCTGAGAAGCTATTTATCTCAGTAAGGTGCCTCCATGCTCCCTGCAGCCCAGGGGATTTCAGTGCCCAGAGATCCCTGTATTCCCTACCTCTGGACTAAGTGTCCCACCCTGCCCTTTAAAACTTCCAAATAGCAGCCGCCAAACAAAACACTGACCACAAAAATAAAAATAAAAAAAATGGCCACCTGCTTTTCTTTTTTTCTCCAGCTCCGGCCTCCAATACCCGCTCACTGGTCTTGCTGCCCTGTATCCCTAGTATTGGGGTCCCTGTCCCTTTAAGACTTCCAAAAAGCACTCGCCACAACAAAAAAAAAAAAAAAGAAAAAGAAAATAAAAAGAAAAAAAGGTCGCTCCTCGCTTTTCTTTTGTCCTCCTGCACTGGCCTTCGGTACCCACTCACTGTTCTTGCTGCCCTGTTTCCCTACTATCCAGGGCCCCACACATGCACTGTGTCTGTGCTCTGGTCCGGAAGGCTGGGGCTGGGTGTTCATCAGTCCTGGGCTCCTTCTCCCTCCTGCTCAGACCTCTTTTGTCCCACCAGGAGCTGGAGGGAAGGGCACTCGGGACCTGCTGGGCTGGGGTTTGTATCTTACCCCCTTTGTGAGGCACTGGGTTCTCGCTGGTGTGGAAGTGGTCTGGATGTTGTCTTGTGTCCTCTGGTCTTTATTCTAGGAAGAGTTGTCTTTGTTATATTTTCATAGATATATGTGGTTTTGGGAGGAGATTTCCGCTGCTCTACTCACACCACCATCCTGGCTCTGCCCCTCTGCAAAATTTTGATTTTATACTTGTTTGCATTATGTGTGCGTATGTGAGAAATCCTTTCACACCTATAAATTAAAATTTCTTTTGTAGTCCTACTTGTATGTTTGACTGAATAGACTTGTGTGTTTTTAACCTTTTCAAGGTTAAAATAATAAAGTTTATATTTTTACTTTTTAGGGAGTAATTTTGAGTCACTTTAAATATAGCTTTTTGCTTTTAAAATAATCCATTCTTTTCCTTCTGCTATCTTCACCATATAGCTATGAGGTGACAAGCTATTTCATATGCAGTGAATCTTGAAAGCATAAGCTTTAAGTAAGTAAAATGCTATGGTTTTAGAAAAATTACAATTAAAGTAGTGGAGACAGAGTATAAGAGGAAGTGATGTTTAATTAAGTGATAATTTATTTTGTTGTAAACTTAAAACCCCATTAGAGATTTCCATAAAGTTTCACACTTCTAATGATCCTAACTTTTTATGTTGAGGGAAAAGTTCCTATTCAGGTATTTGACAGTAGAGTGTTGAAAGGTCAATTTTCAGCAAGGTCACTAAGCTGTAGAACTTATTAAGAAGGCTTGATACTGCTTAGTCCCACATTGTTCCTGTCTAAAATCCCACTGGCAGCCAGCAAAAACAATTAGGCAAATTATAGTTTAGCTGAGATTGACCTCTTTTGATGTTTTGAAACACTCATAAGTGCCTGTCAAAGTGTATCAATCAACTCTGTACTTAAAGATAAGAGATGTTATTGACAAGGATCCCTATCTCCTGCAGAAAACTGAGATTTAAGGCCAACTCGCCCTTCTATTAAAGCTTTGCCAAGAGAAAGGTTATTGTAATAAGTAGCAGATTGAAGTTGGAAAACCTGCTCTTCAGCTACGTATTATACATATCTCTGCGTTTACTCTGCCTTATGCATCCTTTTATGTCATCAAAGTTTTAGATCAGAAAGTATGTTAATGTCTTCCCACAACTGAAATGCTGTCTCATATATTTTGAGGTATTTTAGCTTAAAATGTAAAATCAGAATTAAGTTGCAATGTGTAATCTCTGAAAGTGACTAATTTTGCCTTTATTTTGTATTTCTTCGCAAATATTTCAAATTGAGATGAGACACTGAACATGTACATGCACACTATAAATGTTAAATGTGTGATCATATTTTCTATTATCTTTCAAAAGAGAAAATCAGGTATTTGTACTATCTTTCTGATTCTTTAGAAATTTGATCACAATATTTAGTTAAAATTTGAAAGTCAGTAATTAAGGATTTACAGACAAGATAGTTTATACCCTATGAAGTTGTTAGCTCCTCGGTTGTATGACTAAATGTCCACAAAATAAATTTTTTTTAAAAGAGAACATTTATTTTCCTATTACTCATTTTTTCAACAAACATTTACTGAAGGCCTACATGTTCCAGACACAATCTACAGCAATCTACAAAATCTTTAAAAAGCCAGAAAAGACAGAATGAGTCCTTGATCTCTTAGAATTTAATATCTAATGAATAAATCTTAGTATTAGTAGATTTATCCTGAATAACTCAGTACTTAAGTACCATTTTTTCCTTATAGTGAATCATTCTAATTTAAAAGGCATTCTTTTTAATACCAGTGTATTGAAAGAAGTCTAAACTATAATTTTATAAAAAATTATAAAATTTATTTTTAGGGAGCCAGCTTGCTAATGACTAGAAAAGTCACTCAACTGAAACAATACCGGAAAATGAGCATGTACATAGGCACATACACATATACACAATTTATGACAAAACCAAGAGTGACTAAAATGGTTGTTGTCAAATGCCCTTAGACTAGTGTATTAATTTCCCTATAAAAACAATCATTTGTTAAAAATTATATCTTATGACATTCTCCCAGATAGTCTTAATCAATAGGTCAAGTATTCATCCCAAGAATATACATTATCAATCAATCTAATCTGATTCAAGTGCTCTATGGCTTACACTTTGAGATACAGTCTCTTAAAAAATGAATGGTCTCTGTTTATAAGTTAACAAATTAAAACCAGGCTACAGTACTTCCATTTTTGTCTATATAGACTTATGTACTAAGGAACTTGTTCTCCTATCATAATAAATAAATAGATAGATAGATGATAGATAAATAGATAGATAGATAGATAGATAGATAGATAGATAGATAGATAGATAAATACTAGAATAAAAATTAAACAAAAATACCTCTGGAAAAAATATATAAAACAATGACTTTCAGATATCTCAAACAGGCATTGAGAACTGTGATTCCTTGGATATGGGAAACAAGTGAGACAAGTGCAATGATTGCTCTAGCTTACTTCAAGGAAGTACCAAGAACTCAGAGCTGCTAAGAGGAACTTAAACCTCTTTGAGTGAGAACACAGAAATTGGAGTTTAGGAGAACTCAAATGACTTTAGGAGAACCAAGATGACTAAAAATTGTTGGACATAGTACAAGAGGACAGGGAGATGGGGAGAGAGAGAGAGAGACTGAATGAAGGATATATGATGTAGAGGGGTTCCCTCTAGTCTTTGCTGAGTATCTGAATATATGCAGAATAAAACTTACTAAGAATGGAGAAAAGACACCAGGAATCAGGCTGAATAATTCCCTATGATCACAGAGGACTGAAAACGTTGTACAACCCATTCCATTTTCAGAATGGAAAAAAATTGCATAGCATAATTATAAAATATTGAGTAAAATCAGAGAAGTGTATCACATTAGTAATGAGCTAAGAGAGCCCAAGAGTAAAAACACATTGTATCAGCCCTAATCAAGTTTCAAAGAAAACTGAATGTATAAACCTGATCTCAAATAGCTCAATTAAAAGCTAGAAAAAGTTCATCAGTCTTTAAAGGTATACAACTAAACCCAGTTACCAACAATATAAAATTCATCAAGTAAGATTTTCAAACAAAAATCTCAAAGCATACAAAAAAGCATGAAAATATGAGCTATAAGAGATAAATATAAATCAATCAGTCAAAATCAATCTAAAAATGATGTATTATGGACTTGCAAGCCAATAATTATAAAACAGAAGTTATAAATGTTATAGGTATGCTCAGGAGTATAAAAGAAAACGAAAATGATGAAGAGAGGCTTAAAAAAGAAAACAATAGAACTACTAGCAATGAAAAATAGAATACATGGAATGAAAATACACTGAAAAGGATTAAGGGAAGATTAAACACTGCCAAAAAAACTATCAGTGAACTTGAACATGTAGCAATAAACACTATTCAAAGTGAAGTTTAGAAAAAAAAACACACTGAAAAAAATTAACAGAATATCAGCAATTCATCAGGCAATATCAAGCTGTCTAATAAATATAACTGGGACCCCCAGAAGCATGGAGAATGAGAGAGGGTTAGGAAATGTGCAAAAAGACAGAAAAAAAATTGAAAAAATAACCAAAAGTGATTAAAATATAAACCCTCAGATTCAAGTAACTCAAAAAACTCCAAGTAGAATTACCATAAGGAAAACTTCTCTAACACACTAAAGAAAATCCATGCATGGATTGGGAGTAAATATATGTATATGATAAAGGACTTGTATCCAGAATACATAAAGAATTCTTATGTGCTAATATTAAGAAGACAAGTTAATTTGCAAGCTGGGCAGAAATTTGAGCACATACTTCACAAAATAATATATGTAAATGGTAAGTAATCACATGAAAAGATGCACAGTATCATCACTCCTTAGGGATTGCAAATTAAAATAACAATGAGATAGCACCATATATCCAAAAGAGTGATTAAATTAAACATAACAACAATACTAATTATTGGCAAGAATGTGGAACAACTCAAACACATTGGTGCTAGTGGAAATGCAAAATGGTGCAGACTTTTTAGAAAGCACTTTCGCAGTTTTTTTAGAGATAAAAATCCACATACTATATGATCTTTCAGCTCTTAGGTATTCCACTCATAGATGTTTCTTAAGAGAAATGAAACATGGTCATAAGTATATACATGAGAATATTCATAATAGCTTTACTCATGATAGCCCCAAACTGAAAACAAATAAAATATCCATTTGCTTATGAATCAATAAATACAAACTATGGAATACTATTCAGAAATAAGAAAGAAGGAATTACTGAAACATACAAAAATGTATATGACCCTCCAAAGAGTTTGGCTAAGTAAAAGAAACCACAGACAAAATACTGCATGCTTGCAATGGACTGAATGTGTTTCTCCAAAATTCATATGTTGAAATGGTAACTCCCAATGTGGTGGTACGGGGAGATAGGACCTTTGGGACCTTAGTTCATGAGCATATGGCCCTCATGAATGGGACTAGTTCCCCAGAGAGCTCTGTTGTCCCTTCTCCTCCATGTAAGAATACAGTGAGAAAACAGTGACCTGCACCTGAAAGAGGACCTTCACCAAAACCCAAAGATGCTGGCATCTTGATCTCAGACTTTTAGGTTTCCAGAACTATGAGAAATTCATAAGCCTCCCAGTCTGTGATATTCTGCTATAGCATCCAGAACTAAGGTAAGGTTATGTGATTCTATTTATATGGAATTCTAAAAAAAGTTTAAAGTGTAGTGATAGAAAACAGGTACAAAGCCAGGAATGGGAAAAAGTGTAGATGGACAGATACATGCTTAATGGATGTTGTGAATTTGCCATATAATTACTTTAATAGTGGTTTTATAATTGTATGAATTTGCCATCTACTTGTATACTTTACACTGGTGAATTTTTCTGCATGTAATTGTACATTACTACATTTATTTACAAAGAAAGAAATGCTGGAATTTGTCTTATGTAAATATTGTTTTCTGGTAGTTAAAATATATATTCAAAGAAAGTCTTTAACAACTCATGACTTTTTTATCCAGAATAAAGTGACAGTATCTCCTCTATCAAACTTCATTGAATTTTACAGTGCCATACAGTACTATATGTTTGGAAAACTTTGTTCCAAAGGAATGATCTTTTAAGGTTGTCATCTACCTATCTGATGACTCAAACACCACTAGTGAAAAGTAGAAATATTTAATCTTGAAATAAAGGAAACCCCAGAAAACATAAAAAATTGTTTCAGTAACACAATTTTTTTCTAATTTGAAATTATTGCTGGAAGCAATGATATAGTAAGAAACATATCTAAAACCACGAATAGAGAAGACAAAGCAAAAGCTATGTATAAAAATGACACCAGGTGCCCAGAACCTCCTGAGAAGAATCCCGTCATTAGGGCCACCTGACTGTGGCTGAGGAGGTGGGAGTTTAGTTCAGACTTTCATAATGGATTGTTTCAAAACAGGGCTGTTTCATCAGCTGGCCATTAAGAAATAAGTTCCCTGAAGAACAAAAAAGATACACTTTATAAATCAGAAATTCAAGACAGTAGTTGTTACTGTGGTGAACTTTGCATGGAGGTAAGATTTTACATATTAATAAAATGTAAATAACAGTATATGCTGTCACCTCTTATGAAATCCCAGTCATTTTGTCCATAAATGTAGAAAAACAATTTAATTAAACCTTTCATTTTGAAGGCCAAACATCTGATAAATTTTAGCCTCCAGGATTTCTTACCTGAAAGTATATAGAAGAAATCAGCCATTAAATACAGAGTTATTTTAAAGTCTCTCTATTATAACCTTACTCTTTACTGTTTAGATCTTTCCTGGAAGAAATTTAAGAAAATGCACAGCATGTCACATCTCGGGGGAAATCAATCTGTGCTGGATTTCAAGTTCGGCTACTTCCTACTTCCTTGGGAAAGGTACTATAAATTCCAATTCATCTATAAAACTGGGAAAAGTATTCATACTTTGCAATGTTGTTAGAATGAACAGAGATAAAATATTTAAATTGCTAGACATTGGACTTGTTTCTTATTTAAGCTGGACACCTATTTAGCCAAAAAATTTCTACCCATAACAGATTGGAAACATCAAATAAGAAATGGATATGGACAGAAAAAGGGAAAGACCAAATAAATTCCATATAATGATATAGTAAGGAAATGATAATCAGACAAAAAGCAGAATTAAACTGCCACATTTTGTGCATACATAGATGGTCTAATGTCACATGTATGCACAAAACAATGAAGGACCAGAACTTATGGAGAAAGTTAGATTGCATTTCCTATCCTCTGCTTTGTGACATATGAGATTTGTATAAGAATATGGTAGAAGGCCAACAGAGGCTGACCCTCATGCCCCAATTAAATTATCACTTAACAGTCAGGAAAATCAAAAGATAAACTCAACAAAAAATACCACTGCTGTGAAAAAAACAAAGAAAATGAAGTCTCTCCATCAAAATCTAACTTTAATTCAATTAACTGTATCACAGATTTAGGAACATATTTTTACAGAACATCATATGCTCCAATATCTGAGCTAGAACAAAGAAATCATAAGTTAATAGCAAGAGTCAAAAAGATGAGGAAACAGAGGAGAAGAGGAATAATAATAATAATAATAATAAAACCTCAAATATGGTTTTAAAGTATAACTATATAATTACTGGGTCAAATTAAAAATTATATTTCTTACTATTTATAAAATATGAAAAAAATGTTAAACCCTAAGAGATGTCAGAAAAAATTATATTAACAACTAAAAACATAATTTGCAATTATTTTATTAATAAACATGAGAAAAATTAAGTTCTCAAATACGATTAAGGGAAAAACAAAAGTAATCTCAGTGAGAAAAAGAGGATGGAGTTAGTGAAAAAAAGATCAAAACAAATATATTGTTCAACATTAAACTTTATAAAATTTGTGTGCCAATATCAATTTTTATGAAAAAAAGAATAAAATCTCAGCCAAGTGTAATTAAAAGTAGGAGAAAAACCACAAATAAGAAAGTCAATAAAAAACAAATACAGAGCATATTTTAAAAATATTAGTATAGGGCAAAAGGATGGCTGTGTGAGAAGTGTGGTGGAAATCTCCCAAAATTACATATATTTTGAAAATACAGCAAGTAGAACTATTTCTAAAAAAGGGACTAGAAATAAGAGTGCACCAGCCAATCTACATCTGAGAGAAGTGAACAATTCACAGAAAAGTATAAAATAAAAAAGCCGTGACCTGAAGGAACTCGAGCACCCCAACCCCACCACAGCTCACCAGCTGGAGGAAAAGAATCAAAGTGGGGAGAGACTTGAAGCACAGGACTACTAAATACCCAGACTTAGAAATCTACTCCAGGAGCACAGACCTATATTGCATGGTGCTCTGGAGATTAGAGGGGCTGAAAACTGAAGTCAGACTAAGACTGCAAACAGGTTCTCACACTGCTGCTGTGAAACCAAAGAAAAGCAGGTGCTTTGAAAGACTTCCCAACAGTGAGAGGACTGCTAAAGGGACAAGGGTTTAAAGAGAAGGAACAGGTGGAAAAAATCATCCCAGCACATTCAGCCCAGCAGGTTGGGAACTTCCAGGAGCTTCAGGTGCTCGATCCCCCTGGTTGGCAATGCAACCCGGAGGACCCTAACCTCAATAAAAAGATTGCTTCTTCTTTCACCACCCTACTCCCTGCCAGCACCTGCATGCAAACCTGCTGTCCCCACCATTCCTGCAGACCAGCTGAAGGGCACCCTGACCTATAGCAACAAAACAGCTTAATGCAGAGGCATCGCCTTGTGCATGGATAACCGGACCTGACAGTGGAGACAGGCATGATTACTGCAAAGCATGAAAGGGCAAACACTCATGCCACTCACCTGAGACCCCCGCTATCACCTAGGCCAGCAGAAGGCAGCCCTACCCACAGAAGTTTAGGGGACTAAGCCACAGGCCAGTCTCTGCATGTGGCTAACCAGCAGAGGCAGTGGAGACAGGCACTGCAATCTAGAAGCATGAAATGGCTTTGTCCTAGTGGCAGACACCTGCGCCACTTGCCTGTGACACCTGCATTGCTTAGGCCATCCCAATGGTTGCCCCACCCACAGCACTTTAGGGGATTAACCAGAGGCCACATCCTGTGCACAGCTAACCTGTTCAGAAATGAAGAGAGGCGCTTTAGCCAGGAAGCAGGAAGGAACATTGTCCTCCCATCAGACAACTACACACTCACCTGTGACCACTCCCATCACTCCAAGACTACAAAAAGGCAGAAGAACCTTGTTCAATTCAAAATTCCCTCAAACATGAGAAAGAGGGCCCAGTGAGACTGAAATCACCAATCTTCCTGAAAAAGAAATAAAAATAAAAGTCATAAGCATGTTAATGGAGCTACAGAAAAAGATTCAAGAGCTAAGGGATGAATTCAGGAGGGAGATAGACACCTTAAAAATATAGTAACTGAAATGAAACAAACAATGGAGGGATTTAAAAGCAGATTAGAAGAGTTAGAGGTGATGGTAAATGGAATAGAAATTAGAGAACAGGAATACAAAGAAGCTGAAGCAGAGAGAGAAAAAAAGGATTTCTAGGAAAGAGGAATATTGAGAGAACTGTGTGACCAAACCAAATGGAACAATATTTGCATTATAGGGGAACCAGAAGAAAAAGAAGAGAGAAAAAAAGGATAGAAATGTCTTTGAAGAAATAATTGCTGAAAACTTCCCAAATCTTGGGAAGGAAATAGTCTCTCAGGCCATGGAAGTCCACAAATCTCCCAACACAAGGGATCCAAGGAGGAAAACACCAAGAAGTATAATAATTAAAATGGTGAAGATTAAGGACAAGGACAGAGTATTAAAAACATTCAGAGAGAGAAAAAAGATCACCTACAAAGGAAAACCCATCAGGCTTCTCAGCAGAAACCTTACAGGCCAGAAGGGAGTGGCATGATATATTCAATGCAATGAAACAGAAGGGCCTCAAACCAAAAATACTATACTCAGCAAGGTTATCATTTAAATTTGAAGGAGGTATTAAATAATTTCCAGATGAGCAAAAGTTGAGGGAATTTACCTCCCACAAACCATCTTTACAGTGTATTTTAAAGAAACTGTTCTAGATGGAAGCATGCCTAAGGCTAAATAGCTCTCACCAGAGAAAATAAAACCACAGTAATGGAAGGACAACAATAAATTACTAAGCAAATGTAAAATTTAATGGATTAACCACAAAGACAGTCAAGGGATACACAAAGAGTACAGAATATGACACTAGTATATAAAGAGAGGAGGAGGAGGAAAAAAAAAGGGGTAAAAAAAGGAACCTGCAGATTTTGTTTATAAAAGCACAATAAGCAAGGCAAGGTAGACTGCTAGATAGTAAAGAAGGTGCCCTTGAACCTTTGATAACCATAAATTCAAAGCCTTCAATGGCAATAAGTACATATCTATTGATAACCACCAAAAATGTAAGTGGATTGAATGCACTAATCAAAAGACACAGAATTACAAAATGGATAAAAAAGCAAGGCCCATCTATATTCTGCATAAAAGAGATTCAATTCAAATCCAAAGATATACACAAAGTGAAGGGATAGAAAAAGATACTTTATGCAAACAATAGGGAGAAACAAGCAGGAGTTGCAATACTTGTATAAGATAAAAAAGCTTTTAAAATAAAGAAGTAGCAAGAGACAAGAAGGTCATTACATAATGATAAAGGACTCAGTTCAACAAGAAGATCTAACCATTATAAATATTTATGCACCCAACATAGGAGCACCAAATATGTACAATGAACACTAACAGAATTAAAGGGGAAATAGAATTCAATGTATTCATTTTAGGAGACATCAACACACCACTCACTCCAAAGGAAAGATCAACCAGACAGAAAATAAGTAAGGAGACAGAGGCACTGAAAAACTCATTAGAACAGATGGACCTAACATACATCTATAGAACACTCCACACAAAAGGAAGAGGATACACATTATTCTCAAGTGCACATGGAACATTTTCCAGAATAGATCATATACTAGGCCACAAAAAGAGCCTCAGCAAATTCAAAAAGATTTAATTGTACCAACCAACTTAGATCACAAAAGTATGAACTAGAAATAAATGGCATGAAGAAAACAAAAAGGCTCACAAACACATAACATGGAGGCTTAACAACATGCTCCTAAATAATCAATGGATCAATGAAAAAATCAAAGCAGAGATCAAGCAATAAATATTCAGAGACAAAAAAAGAGGGCAATAACCCAACTTCTGTGGGACACAACAAAGGCAGTTCTAAGAGGAATGTATACAGCAATCCAGGCCTATTTAAAGAAGGAAGAACAATTCCAAAGGAACAGTCTTAATTGACAATTCAATCGAACTGGAAAAAGAGGAACAAATGAGGCCTAAAGTCAATAAAAGGAGGGACATAATAAAACTAGAGCAGAAATAAATAAAATTGAGAAGAGTAAAACAATAGCAAAAAACAATGAAACCAAGAGCTGCTTCTTTGAGAAAACAAATAAAACAGATAAACCCCTAGAGAGAATTATGAGGAAAACAAGAGTCTACACACATAAACAGAATCAGAAATGAGAAAGGAAAAATCACTACACACACCACTGAAATACAAAGAATTATGATAGAATACACTGAAAAATTATATGCTAACAAACTGGAAAACCTAGAAGAAATGGACAACTTTCTAGAAAAATACATCCTTCCAAGACTGTCCCAGTAAGAAACAGAAGATATGAACAGACCAATTACCAGCAATGAAATTGAACTGGTTTTCAAAAACTACCCAAGAACAGAATCCCTGCACCAGATGGCTTCACCACTAAATTTTACCAGACATTTAGAGAAGACATAATACCCATTCTCCTAAAAGTTTTCCAAAAAATAGAAGAGGAGGGAATACTTCCGATCTGATTCTATGAAGCCAGCATCATTCTAATATCAAAACCAAGCAAAAACACCACAAAAAAAGAAAACTACAGACCAATATCCCTGAGCAAAGGTGCAAAAATACTCAACAAAATATTAGCAAACCCAATTCAAAAATACATCAAGAGGATCATACACCATGATCAAGTGGGATTCAATCCCAGAGATGCAAGGATGGTGCAACATTCGAAAATCCATCAACATAAACCACTATATCAATAAAAAGAAGGACAAAATCACATGATCATCTCCATAGGTGCTGAAAAAGCATTTGACAAAATTCAACACCCATTCATGACAAAAACTATAAAGAAAATGGGTATAGATGGCAAGTACCTCAACATAATAAAGGCTGTATATGACAAACCCACAGCCAACATCATACTTAACAGTGAAAAGCTAAAAGCTTTTCAAGATCAGGAACAACACAAGGATGCCCACTCTCCCCACTTATATTCAACATAGTTCTGGAGGTCCTAGCCAAGGCAATCAGAAAACAAAAAGAAATAAAAGGCATCCAGATTGGTAAGGAAGAAGTTAAATTGTCACTGTTTTCAGATGACATGATATTGTACATAAAAATCCCTAAAGAATCTGCTCCAAAACTATTATATCTAATATCTGAAATCAGCAAAGTTTCAGGGTACAAAATTAATACACAGAAATCTGTTGCATTCCTATACACTAATGATGAACTAGCAGAAAGAGAAATCAGGAAAACAATTGCATCAAAAAGAATAAAATACCTGGGCAAAAACCTAACCAAGAAAGTGAAAGACCTATACCCTGAAAACTACAAGACACTCTTGAAAGAAATTAAAGAGAACACTAATAAATGGAAATACATCCCGTGTTCATGGATAGAAAAAATTAATATTGTCAGAATGGCCATCCTGCCTAAGGCAATATACAGATTCAATGCAATCCCTATCAGAAAACCAATAGCATTCTTCAACTAACTGGAGAAAATCATTCTAAAATCATATAGAACTGCAAGATCTCAAATAGCTAAAGCAATTCTGAGAAGGAATAATAAAGCAGGGGCAATTACACTCCCTGACTTCAAGTTCTACTACAAAGCCACAGTAATCAAGAAAATTTGGTACTAGCACAAGAACAGACCCATAGATCAATGAAACAAAATAGAGTCCAGTTATAAACCGAAGCATACATGATCATTTAATATATGATAAAGGAGGCATAGATATACAATTTGGAAATGACAGCTTCTTCAACAACTGGTGTTGGCAAAACTGAACAGCTACAAGTAAGAGAATGAAAATGGATTATTGTCTAACTCCAAATACAAAAGTAAACTCAAAGTGGATCAAAGACTTGAATGTAAGTCATGAAACCATAAAACTCTTAGAAGAAAGCATAGGCAAAACTCTCTTGAATATAAACAAGAGTAACTTTTTCATGAACATATCTCCTCAGGCAAGGGAAACAAAAACAAAAGTGAACAAGTGGGACTATCTCAAACTAAAAAACTTCTGTACAGCGAAGGACACTATCAGTAGAAAAAAAACAGCATCCTACAGTATGGGAGAATATATTCATAAATGACATATCAGATAAGGGGTTGACATCTGAAATATGTAAAGATCCCATGAGCCTCAACAATTAAAAACCAAATAATCTGATTATATAATGGGCAGAGGATCTGAACAGACACTTCTCCATAGAAGAAATTCAGATGACCAACAGACACATGAAAAAATGCTCCACATCACTAATCATCAGAGAAATGCAAATTAAGATGACAATGAGATATTATCTCACACCAGCTTGGATGACCAATATTGAAAAGACAAGGAAAAACAAATGCTGGCAGAGATGTGGAGAAAGGGGAACCCTGCTACACTGCTGGTGGGAATGTGAATTAGTTCATTGTGGAAAGCAGTATGGAGGTTCCTCAAAAATTAAAAATAGAAATACAATTTGGCCCAGGAATTCCACTCCTAGGAATTTACCCTAAGAATGGAGGATCACAGATACAAAAAGACATATGCACTCCAAGTTTATCACAACATATTTACAATAGCCAAGTTATGGAAGCAACCTAAGTGTCCATCATTAGATGAATGGTTTAAGAAGATGTGGTACATACACACAATGGGTTATTATTTAGCCATAAGCAAAAACAAATCCTATCATTTGCAACAACATGGATGGAGCTAGAGGGTATTATGCTTAGCGAAATAAGCCAGGTGCAGAAAAACAAGTACTAAATGATTTCACTCATATGTAGAGTATAACAACAAAGCAAACCAGAAGGTACAAAACAGGAGCAGAGTCACAGACTCCAGAAAGGGTCTAACAGTTACCAAAGGGAAAGAGACAGGGGAGTGTGGGTGGGAAGGGAGGGATAAGGGGATTAAATGGTATTGTGATTAGTACACATAATATAGGGCGTGCACGGGGAAGGAAGTACAGCACAGAGAAGACAAGTAGTGACTCTATAGTATCTTACTATGCTGATGGACAGTGAGTATAATGGGGTGTGTGGTGAGGACTTGATAATAGAGGGAATGTTGTAACCGCTATGTTGCTCATGTGAAACCTGAGCATAAGACTATATATCTATAATACTTTAATAAAAAATATATTAGTAGTTTCAATATGAATGTACCTCAAAATATCAAAAATGGACTATGAAATGATAAAAATTACCAAATTCTTAAGGAATGGAAATAATGAGCATAGAAAAAACTGTGGAAGAGACAAATAAAACTCAGCAAAATTCTCCTCAAGAAAGGTATCTGGAATGAGATATTTTATATATTAGTTCTTTTACATGTAAAAAAGAAGACAAGAGGCAGTTCATATTCTTATGATGTGTTATAGAGCATAGAGAAGTATAAGCAGCTCCTTTCAGAGTCACTTCTGTGTGAAAGAATTTGCAAGCCAGTGTGTGATCTCTGTGCTTACATGATATTAAAAGTTCTCATCACCAGATCTTGCAGTGTTACAGATCTTGCAGTGTTACAGCGTGCAGCTTCATAGCCTAGATTACTACATGGACCCATGGTGATTAGTTTCCTACAGTCTCCTGGACTTGCACTAGGCTTTGCTTAAATTAGAGAGAAATTGTGTCTTAAACTGAGGAATGTGGTGGTGGTGTTTTAATTACTATTGTTGTTGTTCCGCTTAATTTTGTTGGTTTTGTGTTTTGTTACCCCCCCAACCTAACTTACTCTTCCTAAGATAATAACATGCTAAAAGCTGTGCTACTGTGGAGATCTCTGTCCTTTAGAAGATTAAGCAGTAGCAAGGTAGAGCTCTAATCTGAGAATGCTGATTTTCCCTTCGGCAGGACATCCCAGCTTACCAAAATGACAGCATTTGAACCATCACGCTCAGAGGCAGTCAGTTTCAGGAAACCCCAAACACATATATAGCTAGATAGAATGCTGACTTATATGCTTGTAGAGATGGCACGGAGACTGGCCAACCAACCACAAGTCCACTGGTAACATTTATCCTTCCATTTAAGAGCAAGCTAAATTATAGTGAAAACTTTCATTATGCAACATAAAGGCAGAGTTTACAGATGTGGTTGACTTATCTTAATGCCTACAGAAGATGTACCTGCCTAAAGGTGGGGAGAATCCCCTGGTCAGAATATCACTCCCTTAAAGAAGTAGGGGTTGTAAAACCCATAGGTTAGTAAAACACTGACAAATTCTTATGCAAGAGATTCCTCTTTCCCGATTTCCATGTAAACATATTACTTTGTTCAAATGTTAATATCACTGAGAAAGCTGAAGATTCTTCTCATTGTGAAAATGGGCCTAGATTTTATTGTCCTTTTTTTCAGCTTGTAATTATGAAGCCATTTAAATGAATTTCTGCAGATGATTCATATTATCCATTATATGTTAATTTTATTATTCCAGTTCTTGCAGACAGTGATGTCTTATAGTTCCTTCATTCAGTAAATATTTATTAGGAACCCATTATGTATCATGCATAATTCCTGGTGATGAGAACACAGTGAATAGGCTAAAGCTCTGCTCATGAAATTTATATTCTGATGAGGGAAATAGACAATAAATAAATATGTAATGGAAAGTGCTATAAAGCATTGCAGTCATTAAACTTCCACCATCACAAATATTTTATTTGCAGTAGACATTGGATTCTTTACTATAGTCCTTTAAAGAGAAAAGAAAGATATGTTTATAAAGCTTAGAAATACTAACACATTTAAGGAAAACTGTAGGTGTTAGTTGTGCTTTAAAGAAGCTAGTTGTCAATGGAAACCATCAACAAAATGAAACACAACCTACTGAATGGGAAAAATATTTGCAAACCATTTATCTAACAAGGACTTAATATCCAAAATATATAAAGAACTCATACAATTCAACAGCAAAAAACAAACAATCTGATTAGCAAATGAGAAGAGAATCTGAATACACACTTTTTCCAAAGAAAACAAACAAATGGTAACAGGTATATGAAAAGATGTTCAGCAAAATAATCAAGGAAATGCAAATCTGAACCACAATGAGATATTACCTCACACCTGTTAGAATAGCTAATATGAAAAGACAAAAAATACCAAGGTCAGTGAGAATGTAGAGAAAAGAGAACCTGGTGTACACTTGGTGGGAATGTACATTGGTGCAACCACTATGGAAAACAGTATGGAGAGTCCTGAAAAAAATAAAAATAAAACTACAATATGATTCACAATTCCACTTCTTGATACTTACCCCCCAAAAAAGGATAACACTAACTCACAAAAGATGTGTGCACCCTATGCTCATTGCCGCATTATTTACAATAGCTAAGATATGGAAACAACCTAAATGTCTATTGACAGATGAATGGATAAAGAAAATGTGGTGTGTATGTATATACAATGGAATGTGTTTCATCCACAATAATGAAATGTTGCCAATTGCAACAACGTGGATAGAACTTGAGGGCATTATGCTAAGTGAAATAATAAGCCATACAGAGAAAGAAAAATACAAACTGAATTCAAGGATACAGAGAATAGATTAATGGTTGTTACAGGCAGGGGATGGATTGGGCATAGTAGGTAAAGGGAGTCAAGAAGTACAAGCTTCAGTCATAAATAAGTCATGGGGATGATCACAACATGGTGACCATAGTTAATGATACTGAATTGTATAGTTGAAAGTAGCTAAGAGAATAAATATTAAAAGTTCTCATCACCAGAAAAAATTCTGTAACTATGTATGTGACAGATGTTAACTTGACTTACTGTGACAGTCATTTTGAAATATAGACAAATATTAAATCATTATGTTGCATGCATGAAACTAATTTAATGTCAATTATATCCTAATTTAAAAATCAAAAATAGACTGTAGTGCTATAAGAATTGATCCACTAATTTTTATTCAGAATGCCATATATTAAAAAATACTGTACCATGATTTTCCCCAAAATGTATGTGAGCAAATAAACATTCTACAAATAAAATAATAAATTAACACATTACACACACTTAAATTCAGAACACTTATGGAAGTGCTTTCACAGCTCCAGAACTGTTCCTATGGGTGAGACACCTTAGCATGCTCTAGAGCACAGTCGTATTACTTCTTATTCTTAGTTTTACTGTTCTATAGATAGATTGAAAGGGGGTTTACAAATAACAAAGCTGCTATGCAATACTGATTTCCCTTGGAAACAAGGCTCATTTTAGTTGAGCATTACTTTAAGACAGGCAGTGTCTGGATGATATGTCACATGACTAAAATCTGCTAGAAAATCATAGGTTAGTAAGTAGTCATATATCAGATGGCAATATTGTACCTTAAGAAATGAAAAGGATGGGTCACTGTGCATCCTGAGGGATCTCTTAAATCACTGCCAGGTTGATATCCTTTTCTCTACATACCTTACAAGGTGCAGCTCCTGACATCTCTGAAGCAAACAAAACTATTGAAAAATTTATAAACTGTGGTGAATGGGTTACAAAAAAGGAAAAGAAGAAGAGAGAATGTTTTATTTTTTTCAAGAAGGAAGTATCAGAAATGGTTAGGATAGCCCTCATCTGGTTGAGAGTGTTTAACTCTGGGTATACCTTTAAGTCTCAGCTCTGGTTCTACATCCCCCAAAAAGCAAAGGGAACCTGGTATTCTTTTTCTCTTTTTCCTAACACTTTTTTTTTTATGACAGAACAAAAAGTGTTAACAAGAGCCAATTCTGGGGAAATATGTCTTAGGAGAAAAAGATGATCTTGTCAAGAAATCAGAGAAAGAGCAACCAAAGAAAAGATGGCATACAAAATGGGCTCCCGAATTTAGAGACTGAGTGAATGACACCAAGTGAAGACTGAACCAGTTATAAATAAAGGAGTCCACAATTTCAGGGATTCACAGCTGTTTTCAAAGGACCAGTAATAAGTACTTTAGAGTTTATAAGCTATATGGTCTCAGTTGCAACAAATTAACTTTGATACTAGTGTAAAAGCAGACATGTAAGCAATACCTAAATGAATAAGCATAGCTATGTCCCAATAAAACTTTATTTATAGATATTAAATTTGAATTTCATAAAATTTTCATGCATAATAAAATAGGATTTTTCTTTTTTCAAGTATTTTTAGAAATGTAAAACAACATTTGTAGGTCATAAACCATACAAAAATATTCTGTATGCCAGATTTGGACCATAGTTTGCCAACCCCTATGCTATCCAGATCAAGGGCTGTACAAAAATTTCCTGTTGTTTAATGATGCTGACAATGTTTTACTTTTTAAATTAATGTACATGACATATTAACAGACAGTTTTTTTTTTTTAAATAAAAGTGAGACTAGGAAAAGAAAGTTATATTTCTTATTTTGGCCAAGTCTGTGTGGTATGTACATCCAACCTTTCATCCCTTTATAGTATTAAATCCAAAATGGAAGAGCAGTACAGTACCTGTTAGAAAAAGCATGAAACCTAAATGTGATTTATTCCCACCAGGAGGTTTAAATATTTTAACAGTAAGGTATTAACAAAGGGCCACATGGTGGAAAATATGCCAGGAAGCTGCTCAGGTTGAGAGTGGAGGTGGGGCAGGGGGAATTGGTAGGCGCCTGGCTATACCAGTCGGAGTTTTTAAAACATACCAATGAAATTAAGACATGTAAGAGAAGGCCCAATATGGAAATAATTGGCTTAAGTGACATAGGGGAAACAATGTGAACTCTGTGGTACTCAGCCAATGAGAAGAAGGGGAGAGACGTGAATGCTAGGGAATAAATTACTTGGCACCAACTGCCTCAGGTTTGCCTGCTCACCAGACACCCGATCTTGCAAGACTGTCATTAAAGCCTCACCCCGCTGTTCTCTTTGTCTCTGTTTCCACTTATTGAATTTGGACAAGTGAGTGTGTTTCTCACAATTTGGGGGTTCATCCAGGATTCTCTTGCCTGTGCAAGGTGGGCATCCAAGAGGAGTGGGAAGACACGTCCCACCCGGCTTTGGGTGCCCCGCCCTGTCTGGGTGTTTCACCTTTACACAGAATCTGAAAGAAGGCCGGAGACTGTTGTGAGAAGACAGCGTGACCAATGCAGGGGAGAAAATACAGGCACTGCAGCCACCAGGCAACCTCGTGCACAAGCCAAGGTAGGAAAATTGGGCTATAAGTACTGCTTTGGTGGTTAGTCATTTTTCAGAGGTCGAGTGTGTGTGACTGAGATGTGTCCTAGATACCAAGGGAGTGTGGAGTCCTGATCCACAGTTCCGTTCTCCTACAAGGGAAATGGCTGGAGATGGGTGAAGTGAATCTCTGGGTGTGTGCAAGAAGCCTCCATTATGGGGGGTTGAGTACACAGGGAACTCAGACACAGGGACATCCTGAAAGATGGGAAATACAAATTCTAGGCCTAGGGAAACAGGGCAAGGAAACCAGATGAGCTCCCTTGAAATTTCCCCAGATAACCTGCTGGGGTGAAGGTTAAGTACTGGAGGGACGCCTCCTGTACCAGGGTCAAGGAGAAACAGAAGATAATCAAATTTTGCTGTTCTCTGAATTAAAGTTGGATCAAATCTGACTTTGCCAGATTTAAGTTATTTTTGAGAGTAATAAAGCCTCCAGTTCACCTAAGGAAAGGGACTACGCATTCTGTTGGTTACCAAGGGCGCTTCCCATATTTCCCCTCAACACCAGAGAAGGGCAAACTAAGGAGAAGGAACTGCAATAGACTGCCCAGGACAAGTCGGGGTGTTGGCGGAGTGTTCTGTATTTTCCTTGGTCCCTGTCCCTGCCACAGCAGAGAGTTGAGGGACGGGGACACGGCGGTGAGGCAGAGTAAAAGTTTTGTTTGGAGTTACTTGGGGAGAGAGACAGTGCAGGCCGCCTCAGCAGGGAGAGGAGCCCTGGGAGGTGGGGAAGAAAAAGTTTGAAGTTAAAAGTTTGCACACTTTGAGGGTGCTGGTGGCCTCGGAGAGAGGAGCGCCTCAGGGATTGGAGGTTCCCCTTTTTAAGAGTTCTTTAGGAGTGTGGCCGGGGGCTGGGGTATAGACTTGTTAGGTGGTCTCAAGTATCTTTGATGAGACATTAAATTTCTTATCAATCCTCTAAAAGCTTGTATTTCAAATTGTTAGAGGGAGAGCCAGACCCTCTCCAGTGGACCCAAGGAGAACTGCAAATTCTAGAGGAATTTAAAGCAAACCTTAGTCACTGTCCCAGTCCTGGCACTCCCATCTTGAGAGAAGCCATCTCACTAATTTGTTACTGTTGAACAAGGTTCCACTGTAGGGGTTTTGACCCAAGCCTGGGGAGGAAAGAAATAACTGGTGGCCTTTATGTCTAAACTATTGGACCCTGTCTCTCAAGGATGGACTGAATGTGTTCAGGCCATTGCAGCCATGGCCTTACTGGTAGAAGAGAGCAGGAAATTAACTTTTGCAGGAACTTCATGATCAGTACTCCTCACCAGGTTTGGGTCATACTTACTTAATCAGTGGGCTGGGTGCTGGCTAATAGATACCCAAATTTTAAAATATGAAGCAATTATACTTGAAAAAGACTAACTGATCTTAATGACAGACACCTGTCTCAATCCTACCAGCTTCCTATGTGCAGGGGAGACTGAAGGCCAATCAGAGTTGAGCCATAATTACATAGACCTCATAGAATACCAGACTTGGAGTAGTCCATACCTTTGGGAAAAAATGGACAGAAAGAGGTCTCATAAACCTAAAGGAAAGGAATTAATTCATAGGGAATTAATCAGGAAGTTCTGGAAAATCTTTTACTTCCAGCTGAATTATCTATAATGCATGTGAATGGTCACCAGAAAGAAAATTCTGCCTCTGAAGATGAAATTAGACTTTTAAATCTCACTCCTAATATCCCTAAAATTTCCTTTATCCCAAAGTTTTCTTTAAAAAAAAAAGGAAATTAAGAAGCTACAGGTGGTGGGGGCATCTTGAAATGAGAAAGGGTGGTGGACTTTACCATTTACCAGATGGGAGAGAAATGATCAGCTAACCTATTAGGAGAGAGCTGATGAACATGTTACATAGAGGGAGCCACCGGAGTCCCCAGGCAATGTGTGATGCTTTGCTAAAGGTTTATGAGTATACTACTATTTACACCACTGCTAAACAGGTTTGTTGAGGTTGCATAACATGCGAAAGAATTAAAAAGTATATGAAAAAGCCAGTACCTGGAGGGAGACCCCCCAGGAATAAGACCACTCCAAAGTATCCAAATTGACTTTACTGAGATGCTAAAAGTGGGAAAGCTTAAATATTTATTAGTGATTGTTGACCATCTCCCTGGATGGGTAGAGGCCCACCCATTAATAACTGCAACAGCATGATCAGTGATAAAGTTATTTTAGAACAAGTAATTCCTAGTTTTGTGTTGATAGAAAATGTTGAATCAGATAACGGGAGTCATTTTACTTCAAAACTACTACAGGGAATAATGGTGGCACTCCAGGTACAGTGGTATTTCCATACTCCTTGGCATCCACCAACCTCTGGAAAGGTAGAAAGAATGAATCCAACTCTTAAGATGAATTATTATATGGGCTACCATATCTGAGAAGGGCCACAGACGTGCCCAATATGGAAACAAAAGATCAATTTCTAAGGGAATATGTGCTGGCCATGTCTTCTAGCTTATCTTCTCTCAGGCTGAAAGGACTCCTTGCCCAGACTTCCCCACTTGAGTTCTTCATTCACTGCTTTCAGCCTAGAGACCTGGTGTTAGTAAAATCCTGGAAAGAAGATCGACTTCAGCCCAGCTGGGAAGACCCCTACCAAGTGCTCCTGACCACAGAAACTTCAGTGAGAATGGCTGAAAGGGTTGGACTCATTACACCAGAGTAAAAAAAACTGACTGAGGAACCTGGGAACAAAACAGAGAATTGGCAGGTGTCCCAGGTGGCTAACCAATCCTTAAGGCTAAAGTGAAAAAGAACCTAAAAATGTTAACTTTTATCCTTGTAACTCTACATTTCACAGGCAAGTCGTAGGGAGCCCTAGAATGGGAAGAAACTCCTGGTTATCCTGTAAAACTGGTGATCAATATTACTAAAACATCAAGCCCCTAAACCATTAGGTTTGATGCTCGTCAGGTTCTCTCTTGTGGTGACCTGAATGACCAAAGACAGCTTTCTGGAGATAAGTAGCTCTGTCCTGAATGGAGAAATGTTAATGGAAAAAAAGGCAAGTGGGCCCCCATGCCACCACGTCCAGGGTGGAGAAATGTTTAGTGGATTGCCCAGTTTCAAGGATGGATGGTCCCTCATGCAGCAGAGAAACCTTTATAAAGAAAGCTCCACTTTGCTGAAGGTATTCCTCCTGATAATTGCCAGGACAGACAGTGTAACCCCATCTTATCAACTATATACATAATTTTCAAAACTTAGACTCAGACCCTCTAATTGCTCCTCGTGTTTACAGACTTGGTGCAGATGTTACTGGAGCAGATCCCATGGGAAGGTTTGGTCTTAATTTAATTGAAGATAAGACTTCACCCATAGTGACCACTCCCAATCCTAAAGGAGATAATGAACCAGAGCTTCCCCATAGTGACCCTAAACTAGTTACTGGAACAGAAGTAAAGGATCTGGAACAGACTCTTGAAATCGAGTTATGGATACACTAATGCCTGGGTAAAATGGTTCAAATTTTTAGTACTAGATGCATGTGCTGCTGGATGGCCACAGGCGGAGGTGGTCCTGTTCCCTCTTGCTGGGACACAGACCCCACTGGGATGAACTTCACATTGGCCCTATGTCAGGACAACGATGCTTGGGGATATGAGACTTGTAAGAGCTTTTCTCTACTCTGTCCTGCACTAAAAAAGTCACACCCGAGGGCAATCCCCACTTTTTCCATAGGGAAAATGAATCACTCCTCACATCTCTCTAGGCAAAGGGAAGGTTTCACAACTTCTTTGGGAAACTTACTGACTTGTGCCCACATCCTAAATGTCCTAAAGAGGGCAACTTCTCAAAATTATGTATCCCCTGAGATGATGTTTGGTGATACTGCGAAAAGAGAAACCTGCACAACTCATTGTCATCCAACTGGACTAGGACTTGTGCTGTGGTGCAATTGGCTATTCCATTTACCCTGGCATTTCTCTCCACACCCAATGAAAGAGAAATTTTTCATAGAAATCGTAGATCATTGCAAGGATCCTTTGATTTGAACGTATACATTGACTCAATAGGAGTCCCTAGGGGAGTTCCTAATGAATTTAAAGCTAGAAACCAGGTAGCTGTAGGGTTTTAATTAGCATTATTTTGGTGGTCCACCATCAACAAAAAAGTAAATTCCGTCAGTTATATTTAGTATAATCATCAAAGGTTTATTATTAACTATGCCAGGCATGCTTTTCAAGAAGTAGCTAGCCAATTAGATGCTACCAGCAGGATGGCCTAGGAAAATAGGATAGCATTAGATGTGATGTTAGCTGAAAAAGGAGGAATCTGTGTTATGTTGAGAGGAAAATACTGTACTTTTATCACAAATAATACTGCCCCTGATGGGTATTATTACTAAAGCCCTATAAGGACTCACCACTTTAGCTAATGAATTAGTTGTAAACTCTGGCATTGATGATCCTTTTACAAACTGGTTAGAAGGGTGGTTTGGAAAATGGAAAGGTATGGTTGCCTCAGTTTTAACTTACCTTATAAGAGTTGCAGGAGTTGTAACTGCTGATAGATGCTGAATAATCCCTTGTGTAAGAGGTCTGACTGAGAGGCTTATAGAGGCAGCCCTAAACAAATATTTATGACATACACCCAAAATAATCTTCTGTTATTAGAAGGTAAATTTGATTATGAAGAAGAGAGCGAAAATCTCTTAAAGAAATTTGAAAAAGGACCAAGAGTGAGTTGAAATACATTACTGGGAATGAAATCAGAAATTCTTAAATAAGAGGGAGAACTGTTAGAAAAAGCATAAAACCTAAATGTGATTTATTCCTACCAGAAGGTTTACACATTTTAACAATAAGGTATTAACAAAGGGCCACGTGGTTGGAAATATGCCAGGAAGCCTCTCAGGCTGAGAGTGGGGGTGAGGGAGAGAACTGGTGAGGGCCTGGTCTGTTTGAGTTTTTTAAACCTACCAATGAAATTAAGACAAATGTAAAAGAAGGTCCAGTGTGGATATAATTGGCTTAGGTGATGTCTGGGAAACAGTGTGAACCCTGTAGTACTCAGCCAATGAGGAACCAGGGGAGGGACTTGCGTACTAGGGAATAAATTACTTGGTGCCAACAGCCTCAGTTGTGCTTGCTCACCAGATACCCAATCTTGCAAGACTGTCATTAAAGCCTTGCTCTGCTGTTCTCTTTGTCTCCATGTCCACTTATTGAGGTTGGACCAGTGACTGTGCTTCTCATAGTATCTAATGAATAAATAAACTTTTTGAGAGTCAAAACTGAGAATCTAGGTCACAGAGGTAAAATCTTCCAGGTATGTAGGTACAATGGCCATTGTAGATACATTTTTATTGTATTTGATATTTAACCACAGATTGGAACAGTCCTCACCCCCAGAAGATTCCTATGTGTACATTTAAGTATATTCATTTTGAATTTCCTGATTTTCTATCTCTAAACAGTAATTTCTTCTAGAAACCACAAACCACAGTACTAGAAAATAAGATATTTGATTCGGAGTGATTCCTATCTACTCAGGTGTAATCTGGGAACCTACATCTGGGGCTTCATGCTCTGAATCCATCCAGTGATGGGGCACTGTTAGAGGATCAAGTGAAGGGGCCTGGATGGGAATTTTAATATCTCTTTTATTTAGGAAAATATTGGCTGTAGTCAGTACATTTAATTTATACATAGGGGGAAAGTATTTCTGGAGATTTCCCTATGCTGTAGAGTAAGAACAGCAAAACAAAGCAGAAACTTTATCTCTAAGAATTAGACACCTTGCTGGGAGGCTCAGAACTGCCTGAAAATTACTTTATTTGCACACTTTTTTCCTGTGTACAGTCTTCATGTCAAAATCAATGGTTTTCAAAATTGTTCTATTAGTTTTTTTTAAGCATTAGTTATATAATTTTAATAAGTTAACAGAAAAAGGCAAGATATAAAGCAGTCCAAAGTGATACTGTTCAGGTTGACTCTGGGTGTGTCTATTGCTTGAAATTCTCTCATCTAATTCAGTGGATACTGGAACTGCTTGGAATATAATTTGATAACTGCTGGTCTCTACTATTTTACTTACTATTTTACCTTTGCTTTACAAAGGTAATTTTTTTCTTCAGCCATATACAGAAATAGCAATCTATTAAAAACTCTTTCAGAATAAAACTATACAAATGTTTATAAAGTTACGACAAATTTCAAACAAGACCTGTTCAAATGCCTTCTCCCTTTTCCATAACAAATAAACATTCTGTAGGATTGCTCATTGTAGATTACCATATGGTCTATCCTCTTTGGCTGCTTTTGGAAATAAAATTTACTTTCATTCCAAACGATTCAATCTTGCAAGTACCTATATAGTGTATTGTTCATGCACAGCACTCACAAACATTCCTACAGTAGGCAGAAGCTTCAGGATGGGGGAAAAAAAGAGAGTGTGTTCTTGCTAACAGGAAGCATCTCAATGGTTCAGATTTCTACAGAAGGCAGTGAAACCAAGAATAGAAAAGCAACCCCCAACTGTGAACAGTCCTGGGAAACTGAAAGATAGGAGGACATGCATAATTTAGCCTGGCTGACAAATTAGCATTCATTCCAGTCTATGAATACACTGCTTTGGGCTGCCCACAATTAAAGTGCCAATTTAGCTTTTAATTCAAGGGGCATTGTAAGATCAGAAGGAAAAAAATAACAGTTTCTAAAGTCTTTTATTTAGGGTACTGAAAACATCTTGAATTAAATTGAAAGAATGGCTCATTTACTTTCAACTACTTTTGCCAGTTGTTTTCATAGACCAAAAGAAACCCAACATGGATAAATTGCTTAGAACATTTTTGGGGATTCCAGAATTATTGGTGCTTGCTGCTGATGAATATTAGGTCTAAAATTTTAAAACATTAGTTAGGATTCCAGTTATAATTTAGCCTTATCAGTGTTAAATATCTACATTTAGTTATTTAAAAAACTACAAACTTTGAAGCAAGAAATGCTACATGAAATATAATAATTTAGGATTTCCTAATATAAACAACTTTTCAAAAGTAACTTAACTGGTCCAGTGTAGGCTTAAAAATGCAAGAGAGGGAGCATCTGGAGATGAAGTTATATGTTAATTTGTTCCCTGATCTCAAGCTGCTTCCTCAAATATGTGAGGATTTCATTTACTGTAGATTTGGACCTCTTTCAGGCTTTGTTTTCTCAACCTGGGAGGTCAGTCCTGGAGGGGATGAACAATAGTAGTCAGTTAGGGAATAGTTATTTTTTAAGATAGGAAACTTTTGAGGTTGTATTTTTATCCCAAATATATGGGAATGTGTGTGTTTGTGGTTGTGTGTGTAAAATAAACTCACATTTCTAGGGTATATTTTTCAACTTAAGTTATATAACAGGATCTCCTGAGGATAAATTTGGGGGTAAAAAAAGAAGGATTTATTTATTGAAAGTTTCTTGAAATCCAGTTTCCATTGTTTAAATTTCTCAATATATTAAAAACATTTTACATATATTTTTATGTAAATTGATACATATATATATATATTTTACATTGACTGTATGCTCTTCGTGTGCCTTCCTAAACCCAGTTCTACGTAAAGCACACTAAGTGCATAGGCTCTTCATGTAGCCAGTGGCATAAGATAATGAGCTAAAAACACATTTGTCTGTGATTATGAAAGATCAGAGCATATTTGCTGATGGTTGACTAAAATGGAATTAATTCTGAAATAAAAGCAAAGTCTTCACGGCACTAAAAATAGATTAAAAGTGAAACTTGATCAATCACCAAAGTAATGTGACATGTTTTACAATCATAATGATGTTTATGCAAAATTCAGAGCATACACATTCAAGGAAGAGACACTTCTACAGCCAACAAAAATTTTCATAATCTTCTAGGAGATTGCTGAATACTTTAGAGGAAAAAACACACACATTCTATTGTAGGAATAAAATGAACAATATGTTAATAACCAAAGCAATGATTAAAAGGGAGATGGAAAAGACAATGTGAGAAACACACTCACCGGTCCAAACTCAGTAAGTGGACACGGAGGCAAAGAGAAGCGAGGCTTTAACGACGGTCTTGCGAGATCAGAGGTGTCTGGTGGGCAGGCACACATGGGACAGTTAGCACCAAGTAATTTACTCCCCAGCATGCAAGTCCCTCCCCGGGTTCCTAATTGGCTGAGTACTACAGGATTCATATTCTTTCCCGGACGTCACCTAAGCTAGTTATATCCACATTAGGCCTTCTCTTACATTTGTCTTAATTTCATTGGTAGGTTTAAAGCTTCTTTCTCCTCTCAAACAGCTATAGCCAGGCCCTTACCAATTGCCCCCCACCCCAACTCTCAGCCTGAGCAGCTTCCTGGCATATCTTCCACCACATGGCCCCTTGTTAATACCTTATGTTAAAATGTTTAACCTCCTGGTGAGAATAAATCACAGGTTTTATGCTTTTTCTAACTGACAATAATCTGGTTCATGGGTGTTCTCTCAACAGCTGAATTTAATATCAGTGAGGAAATGGTGACTTCATCCTCTTTCCAAGACATTCCTTGTTCACTCTTCCCTGATTGCCAAGAATCCTACAATCCTAGTAGAGTTGTCAGGGGAGATTGATATGTTGGTAGTAAAAAAGACAATTTTAATATTAACTTCTCATTTTTGAGCCCCCAAATATAATTGTGTAAAAATAGATTAAATGCCAACTATGTCAAATGCTGAGATCCAGAGAGAAAGGATAAAGGTTAAGACATATTGTCAGTTATGGGAAGTCTTCACTCTAGGGAAGCTAGACCATATGCACTGGTAGGCCACAATTGGGTTCCAGAGGGGTATGGAGATGCCCAGCCTCTCATTACTGAGGCATTTAGGGAGACCTTGGAGAAGATGAGAACTATGGCCAGTAATCTTGAGCTGTCAGCACTCTTATTTTGATTTCCTTGGAAATCACCCTAAGCTGTGTAGCACATCCTATGGTCCATCCTCATGACTTGCTTGAATGGTATTAAGTTCTCTACCAAACAGACATCTGCTTCTAAAGCCAGCAAAGATTTGTAGGCTGCTGCCAGAAGAGTTCATATGCTAGGTTTTTCACAGATGTCCTTTCTTAGATTGAGGGAATTTCTCTCTTTTCCTAGGTTCTTGAGTTTTTAATCAAAAACAACATTAAATTTTGTCAAATGTGTCTTCCAAATCTATTTAGAGAATCATTGTTTTCCTTACCTTGTTAATAATTCTGTTCATACATTAATATTTGTTAACATCCACCAATTTTCATATGTTGAATTGTATTTTCTGGAAAAACCCCATGTGGTCGTGATCTATTATCCTTCTTACATACTGTTTGATTCTCTTTGTCAAAATTTGAGCTTAGAATTGTTGCATCAGCATTCATGAGGAATATTAGAGTACAGCTTTTGTTTCTTGTGATGTCTTTACTTTTTTTTATTATCAGGGTAACAATTCCTGATAGAGTGAGGAGTATTCACTCTTCAGTTTTCTGACAGAGTCAGAGTGTACTTGATATTATGTCTTCTTTAAATGTTTGACAGAATTGTATAGTGAAGAGCTCTCTGTGAGGCATTCTTTGTGAGAAAAATTTTGTAACTACAGATCCAATTAAGGCTACTCAGATTTTTTTTCTTGGGGAAACTTTGGTAGTTTGATAATTTGTGTCTTTAAGGGTCTTGACCATTTCACGTAAGTTTTTATATTCATTAACATAAAGTTGTTCATAAATATTTCATATCTTCTTTAAGTCTGTAGCATCTGATATCTCCTCTTTTTACTGATAATGGTGATTTATGTCTATTTTTTATTTTCCTGAACAATTTGGGTAGAGGTTTATCAATTTGATTGATTGTCTAAGGATTGATATTTTGGCTTTTGGTTTTATCAACTTTTATTGCTTTCTTTCATATCTGCTCTTATCTTTGTGATTATTTTATTTTATATCTTTAATTTTTATTATATCTCCATCATTATTTATAATTTCTTCTACTTTTCTTGGATGTATTATTTTCTATTTTTTTAAGTGAAAACTAAGGTCATTGGTTTGAGATCTTTTACCTATTTAAATATGTGTATAATTAATATATTTAAATTTTTTGAAGCACTGCATAAGCTGCATTTCACAAATTTTAATATACTTTCATTTTCATTCAATTTGAAATACTTTATTTTGTGATTTCTTCACTGACACATGAGTTATTTAGTTTTCAAATATTTGTGGATTTTCCAGATACCACTCTGTTGTTGATTTGTAGTTTAATTCCATTTTGTTACAAGAATATACTTGATATCTTAAATTTATTGAGAACTATGTTACAGCCCAGAAAACAGTCTATTTTCATAAACATTCCATTTACACTTGAAAAGATTCAGTCTTCATGCTGTTTCATGGTGGGATGGCCTATAAATGCCAGTTCTGTCAAGTTGTTTACATTGTTGTTCAAATCTTCTATATCCCTATTGATTTTCTGTCTACTTGCTCCATCAGTTAATAAGAGAGGTTGAAATACCTAATTGCAGTTGTGGATTTGTCTATATTACTTTTTAGTTCCATTGAATTTTGCTTCATATATTTAAAGCTCTGTTATTATGTACATAAACATTTAAATTTGTTATGATTTTTTGGTGAATTAACTCCTTTATAAACATAGAAACCCCTATATCCCATATAATATTCCTTGTTCTGAAATCTGCATTTTTATATGGATATAGCCATTCCAGCTTTCTACTGATTAATGTAAGCATGGAATGTCTTTTTCTAGATGTTTATAAGCATACATTGCTTATAACATATTTACATTTAATATATTTACTTTATTTAAAATAGATATTTTATCTACAGGTTAGTGTCACATTTCTTTAAAGTCCGTAATGACAGTATTTGCCTTTTATTCAGTATAATTAGAACATTTATGACAGTATACCTTCAAGTACTATGATTCTATTTCATGTAAGGCCTTTACAACAAATTTCTTCCATTCCCCTCCCCCAGACCTATTCCTTTCTTTAATATATTTTAATTCTATATATGTTATTAACTCTATTTTGTTGTGAAGGAATTTGGGCCTGGCATTTTTCTTTGTGAGATTTTCAACTACAAATTCAATTAGTACTATTAAAAAAGTGAAAGGCAAGCAATAAGCTGGGAGGAAGTATTGACAAAACATATACCCAGCAAATGACTTGCATCCAAAATATATGGAGAACTCATATAATTCAATAATACACAAACCAAGAGTCCAGTAAAAATGTGCACAATATATGTGAACATATAATTCATAAAGAAAATATGTAGATGACAAATGAATACATGAAAAGATTCTCAATATCATTAGTCACTAGGGACATACAAATTAAAGTCACAATGAAAAATATTATAATCCTATTAGAATACTTAAAATTAAAAAGTCTTGCCAGTTTGTCATACCAAATATCAGATAGGATGCTGAGGAAGTTGAACTCTCACACACTGCTGAAAGAAATGTAAATGGTGCAACTGCTTTGGAAAACAATTGTCAGTTTAAGCATTCACCTAACATATGATTTAGCCATTTAATTATAATTATGCTCAGTGAAATAAAAGTGTGTGATTTCACCTAAAAAATTCTAGAAAATGCAAAATGATCTATAGTGAAAGAAAGTCACTGCTGACCAAGTGTAAGTCCAGGGAGAGGAAATCCCAGGGCAAAATACCTCTTAAACTGAAATCAGTCAAAGGGAGAAATATAAAGTTTAAAACCTGTTTATTGCTTACAAACTGCAGTCCAGGACCTTCTCTCTTTCCTGCTCTGGCCAAAGCAAGCAAGGACCTCCCCCTAAGCTCTCAGGTACAGATAAGCCCTTGGTTGCCCAGGTAATTACCCACTGATATAGAGATGAACTTCTCTTCAACCCTGAAGATATGCAAATCACTAAAGCCAAGCAAGATATTCTGGAAATACTACAATTTTACCCACAGCCCATGCCTCCAGAAATCTCGCCTTACAATCTACTCAATCTCCACCTTCTGCAATGGTCCATGGGTGTGAAAACTGGAGCATTGTGACCAGACTAATGATATACAATAGCAACAGCAATAAAATCATGATGATCCTCAAGCCAGTAGACTCAGCCTATAGATTAAGTAAATGTGCTTTACAGTACAATCCAATCTCTCACTAAGCACAAAATATGTTTAATATACTAACACATTATTATCATTTGCTACACTTGTTTACTCATTCCTATCAAATATGCTAGATTACTTATAAAACTTTTACCAAACATTAGATAAAGTCAAGCCTCTCTTTAAGCATTTTTTCTTGACAACAGCAATACAATCATGATAATTCTTAAGACAGAGGATTCAGCTAGGTTCAAAGTCCCATGCAGATTACATTCAAAACTTGTCCATTCCATAAGCAGGCAGTAGCTGAGGGTTCAGAGCAATCATCACATGGCAGCTGCAGCCAGGGTGCACATTCAGGCCACAAGGACTGTAGAAGCAAATAACCATGATCTCTGAGAGCCACTCTGCTGTTGCTCCAGGAATACACAAGAGGCCATCTTCCAGGCCTCTTTGCCAAGGTGCCAGAAGAGCTAACCATTGCTGGTCTGTGTGTTGAAATGTCCAGGGCCATGTCCATTTTCTTCCTAATTGCTGCACCCATCCTTGCAACACATGTTCAATAAAGTGGGTGCTTTGATCGCTGTTAATCACCTGTGGCCAGCCATAGCAGCAAAGAGACCCTCTAGGTCCCTCTTGGTGGTTTGCTGATCTGCACAACATGCAGAGCACTCCTTCTGGGTACAGCTGACTTCTTCAAAGGTCAATGGCAAGACCCATCAATGGGCTACAGCACACATTGTCTTTTGCCCAAAATGCAACAAACACTGATTGGGCCACATAAGAGGCAGGCTTTCCTCTAGCCAGCCCACCTGTGACAATGCATCTGCTTCTTTATTCCCTGGGGATGCCAAAGGCAAATGGACAGCCACATGATATACAGTCAGTGTCTGTGCCATGCCACTCCATGGTTTTTGGGTCCAGTCTCACACCCACCCCACGATGGGATAGGTGGTTATTACCTTGGTTGGAGATGTTCCAGTGATGAGCTCCATAGCCAGCAAGGCATGGTGCACAGCAGCCAATTGCTTCTCTATCAAGGTGAATCAAACCTCTGCTCTTTTCCATAGTTGTGACCAGCTCCAACTGGCAGCAGGAGCAGCAGAAGCATTCAGCTAGGGCCACAGGCTAGGGGGTGCAACCAGCGATAGTGGTGGTGCCTTCATGACCACACAAGTGCAGACACAAATCCTTTGGTGTGAGTACCACTTCTCCCCACCATTTCTAGGGATGGCCTTCCCAAAGGTAGCACCCATTATGACACATTTCGGGTTCAGAGGTCCTGCCGACTGTGCTAGTTGTAAGTCCAGGGAGAGGAAATCCTGAGGCAGCATGCCTCTAAAAACTGAAATCAGTCAAAGGGAGAAATAAAGTTTAAAACCTGTTCATTGCTTACAAACTGCAGTCCAGGGCCTTCTCTTACCTCCTCTGGCTGAAGCAAGCAAGGACCTCCCCCTAAGCTCTCAGATTCAGCTAAGCCCCCAGTTGCACAGGTAATTATGCATTGATATGGAGATGAACTTCTCTCCACCCCTGAGGATATGCAAATGCACTAAAGTCAGGTGGGATACTCTGGAAATATTATAATTTCACCCATACCAAGTCAGTGATTACCAAGGACATGATAGAAGGAAAGGGAAGGATGGATTATAAATGGAAGTGAACAGGGTCTGTGTGTGATTGTTACATTCATTTTCTTAATAATGGCTTCATATGTATATATGCATATAAAACCTCATTATATTGTGCACTTCATAAATGTGCAGTTTATTGTATATTAGTTGTATCTCAATATAGCTGGAGTAAAAGAGATATAGTATTTTATTTAAATTTTTAAAATATTGCATTTGAAATCCATTTGCATTGTGACAAAGGTCAACATTACATTTACCAATAAAACATGAATAGAGTTAGTTTTTACATGTGTTTTCAATTGTAAATTGTTTAATGCTTTTAGTCCATAACCTTCATCCCATAGCCACCCAGAGCCACTCTAACCTTAAGGCCAAAACAGAAGGGTTCTGGATTTTTCCCTGCCTTCTTTCCTCTGTGCTCCCACTTAGCTTCAAATTATTTCCAGAGAGTCATTTCTGCTTTCCTGCTAACTGTGGATAATCTCTACACAGGAAAACCTAGTGAACTGCATTATTCATGGGGTTGCAATTGCACCTACTTCAGTGTGTTCTGAACTTTTCCACTAAATTTGCCCTTCCTTGGCTACTACCCCTCATTCTGTCTTTTTAGTTAATTTTACCTGTTTACGATCTGTTTATGTCTCCTGATTGGACCCCGGCTGATACATAGTACTATAAATAGTGTGTTTCTATTTTAATATACATTTCTTTAGGTGACTTCATATAGCTTATAAGTAAGATAATGATCAAAATCTAGCTGTTTGCAATAATCTAGATGATTATAACTTTTTTCTCATACTTATTTTTATATCTCATGAAATATAAAATGATTATATTATAAAGCAGGAACACTGAGTATGATTCAGAAAACAACATGACATGTGACAAAGTCAAAAAGATAAATATACAGGTAGTTGAAACCATTAACAGAGATGGACTTCGCAACATCACATAAAAGGAATTTAAGAACAGGAATTGAGACAATCTGGCTTTTAAAATATTTTTTCCCAGGAGCCAAGATGGTGGTGTGAGTAGAGCAGCGGAAATCTCCTCCAAAACCACATATATTTATGAAAATATAACAAAGACAACTATTCCTAGAATAGACACCAGAGGACACAGGACAACATGCAGACCACATTCGCACCTGTGAGAACCCAGCACGTCATGAAGGGGGTAAGATACAAGCCCCATCCCAATGGGACCCAAGCGCCCCTCACCCCAGCTCCCAGTGGGAGGAGAGGAGTCAGAGCGGGGAGGGAAAGGGAGCCCAGGGCTGCTAAACACCCAGCTCTAGCCATCCACACCAGAGCGCAGACACAGTGCATGCGTAAGGTCCTGGAAACTAGAGAAACAGTACAGCAAGACCTGTGGGTGGGTCCCTGAGGCCAGTGCCCAGGAACAAAGAAAAGTGAGCACCCTTTTTCTTTTTTTTCTGCAAGTGCTTTTTAGAAGTCTTAAAGAGACAGGGACCCCGAACTGGATGGAAGCGTCCCGGGACACTTAGTCCAGAGGCAGGGAATCTGGGGATCTCTGGGCACTCTAACCCCCTGGGCAGCAGGGAGCATGGAGGCCCCTCACGGAGATAAATAGCCTCCCGGCCACACCCCCTCCAATGTAGGTCCACCATATTGGAGCAGCAACCTGAGGCACACCATGCCCACAGCAAAAGCAGAGATAAACTCCATAGCAGCCTGGCAGGAATCAGAAGCACTCTATGAGCACAGCTGCCCAGCACAAGCCACTAGAGATGGCTGTTCTCCCAGGAGAGGAAGGCCACAAACCAACAAGAAGGAAAGTTCTTCCAGCCATCACATGTGCCAGCTCTGAAAACTATCTCTATCACCATGAAAAGGAAAAATTACAGGCAGACAAAGATCACAGAGTCAACACCTGAGAAGGAGACAGACCTAACCAGTCTTCCTGAAAAAGAATTCAAAATAAAAATCATAATCATGCTGATGGAGATGCAGAGAAATATATAAGAGCTAAGGGATGAAGTCTGGAGGGAGATAACAGACACCCAGAAAGAGATTACAGAAGTGAAACAAACTCTGGAAGGATTTATGAGCAGAATGGATAAGATGCAAGAGGCCATTGATGGAATAGAAACCAGAGAACAGGAATGCATAGAAGGTAATGCAGCGAGAGATAAAAGGATCTCAAGGAATGAAACAATATTAAGAGAACTGTGAGACCAATTAAAAATGAACAATATCTGCATTATAGGGGTACCAGAAGAAGAAGAAGAGAGAAAAAGGGACAGAAAGTGTCTTTGAAGAAATAATTGCTGAAAACTACCCCAACTGGGAGAGTAAATAAATGAACAGACCATGGAAATACACAGAACTCCCAACAGAAAGGACCCATAGGAGGACAACACAAAGACACATAATAATTGAAATGGCAAAGATCAAGGACAAGGAAAGAGGTTTAAAGGCAGCTAGAGAGAAAAAGGTCACCTATAAAGGAAAACCCATCAGGCTATCATCAGACTTCTCAACAGAAAACTTACAGGCCAGAAGAGAATGGCATGATATATTTAATGCAATGAAACAGAAGGGCCTTGAACCAAGGATACTGTAACCAGCACGATTATCATTTAAATATGATGGAGGGATTAAACAATTCCCAGACAAGCAAAAGTTGAGAGAATTTGCCTCCCACAAACCACCTCTACAGGGAATTTTAGAGGGACTGTTCTAGACGGAGCACTCCTAAAACTAAACAGATGTCACCAGAGAAAATAAAATCACAGCAAAGAAAGCAGACCAACCAAATAGTAACTAAAGGCAAAAAAATAAAATGAACTACCCACTAAAAGCAGTTAAAGGAAACACAAAAGAGCACAGAATAAAATAACCAACATATAAAGAATAGAGGAGGAGGAGGAATAAGAAGGGAGAGAAGAAAAGAATCTCCAGACAGTGTATATAACACCTCAATAAGTGAGCTAAGTTAGGCAGTAAGATACTAAAAAGGCTAACCTTAAACTTTTGGTAACCACGAATCTAAAGCTTGCAATGGCAATAAGTACATATCTTTCAATAGTCACCCTAAATGTAAATGGAATGAATGCACCAATCAAAAGACACAGAGTAATAGAATGGATAAAAAAGCAAGACCTATCTATATGCTACTTACATGAAACTCACCTCAAACCCAAAGACATTCACAGACTAAAAGTCAAGGGATGGAAAAACATATTTCAGGCAAACAACAGAGCGAAGAAAGCAGGGGTTGCAGTACTAATATCAGACAAAATAGACTTCAAAACAAAGAAAGTAACAAGAGATAAAGAAGAACATTACATAATGATAAAGGGCTCAGTCTAACAAGAGATAATAACCATTCTAAATATATATGCACCCAATACACGAGCACCAGCATATGTGAAACAAATACTAACAGAACTAAAGGGGCAAATAGACTACAATGCATTCATTTTAGGAGACTTCAACACACCACTCATGCCAAAGGATAGATCCACTGGGCAGAAAATAAGTAAGGACACGGAAGCACTGAACAACACAGTAGAACAGATGGACTTAATAGACATCTACAGAACTCTACAGCCAAAAGCAACAGGATACACATTCTTCTCAAGTGCACATGGAACATTCTCCAGAATAGAGCACATACTACTCCACAAAAAGAGCCTCAGTAAATTCCAAAATAATGAAATTCTACCAACCAACTTTTCAGACCACAAAGGTATAAAACTATAAATAAATTCTACAAAGAAAAAAAAAGGCTCACAAACATATGGAGGCTTAACAACATGCTACTAAATAATCAATGGATCAATGAACAAATCAAAATAGTGATCAAGGAATATATAGAAACAAATGACAAAAACAACACAAAACCCCAAATTCTGTGGGACGCAGTGAAAGCAGTGTTAAGAGGAAAGGGTATAGCGATCTAGGCACACTTGAAGAAGGAAGAACAATCCCAAATGGATAGTCTAATATCACAATTATTGAAACTGGAAAAAGAAGAACAAATGAGGCCTAAAGTCAGCAGAAGGAGGGACATAATAAAGATCAGAGAAGAAATAAACAAAATTCAGAAGAATAAAACAATAGCAAAAATCAACGAAACCAAGAGCTGGTTCTTAGAGAAAATAAACAAAATAGATTAGCCTCTAGCCAAACTTATTAAGAGAAAAAGAGAATCAACACAAATCAACAGCACCAGAAATGAGAATGGAATAATCACGACAGACTCCACAGAAATAGAAAGAATTATTAAAGACTACTATGAAAACCTACATGCCAACAATCTGGAAAACCTAGAAGAAATGGAAAACTTCCTAGAAAAATACAACCTTCCAAGACTGACCAAGGAAGAAACACAAAAGTTATACAAACCAATTACGAGCAAAGAAATTGAAACGGTAATCAAAAAACTACCCAAGAACAAAAGCCCCGGGCCAGACGGATTTACCTCGGAATTTTATCAGACACACACAGAAGATATAATACCCATTGTCCTTAAAGTTTTCCAAAAAATAGAAGAGGGAGGAATACTCCCAAACTCATTCTATGATGCCAACATCACCCTAATACCAAAACCAGGCAAAGACCTCACCTAAAAAGAAAATTACAGACCAATATCCCTGATGAATGTAGATGTAAAAATATTCAATAAAGAGGGTGGACCCAACATGATAGCATGAGTAGGACAGCGGAAATCTCCTCCCAAAAACATATATATTTTTGAAAATACAACAAATACAACTAATCCTAAAAGAGAGACCATAAGACACAGGACAACAGCCACACTACATCCACATGTGCAAGAGTAGACCACCTGGTGAAAGTGTTAAGATACAACCCCCAGCCCAGTGGGACCTGAGCATGCCTACCCCCAGCTCCCGGCGGGAGGGAGAGGGAGCCCAGGACTGCTAAACACCCAGCCCCAGCCACCCGCACCAGAGCACAGACACAGTGCATGTGTGGAGGGCTGGAAACTAGGGAAACAGGTCAGCAAGACCTCTGAGCGGGTTCCTAAGCTGATGCCCCTGTGACAAAGAAAAGTGAGTGCTTTTAGAATGTCTTAAAGAGACAGGGATGTAACAGCTGGATGGAAACAACACAGGTCACAGCCCAGTGGCTGGAAATTACAGGGAAAACCGGTCACACTAAACCCCTGGGCAACAGCTCTGAGACCTCTCATGGAGGTAAGCAGCAAATCAGCCCCCCCATCCATAACCCCCAGGCACTGTGAAAGCAGAGAAGCAGCCTAAGGCAGACCACACCCTCAGAAAAGGAGAGTCCTCCACACCAGCCGGGCAAGACAAAAAGAACCAGTCTACATGCAATTACACAACACAAGCCACTAAGGGTCGCAGTTGTCCCAGTAAAGAAAGACCAGTAGCAAGTGAAAAGTTTGGCCCTCCAAGCTGACAGTCAATAGCACCTGTCAACATGAAAAGGCAAAAAAATATAGTCCAGACAAGACTAACCCAGACAGCCTTGACATCTGCTACATCTTCCCCTGAGAAGGAACCTGGGGAGATAGATTTAACCAGTCTTCCTGAAAAAGAATTCAAAACAAAAGTCATAACCATGTTGATGGACTTGCAGAGAAATATGCAAGGACTAAGGAAGAAGAATACAGAAATAAAACAAGCTCTGGAAGGACTTCAAAACAGAACAGATGAGATGCAAGAGGCCATTAATGGACAAGAAAACAAAGAACAAGAACGCAGAGAAGCTGATGCAGAGAGAGATAAAAGGATCTCCAGGAATGAAAGAATTCTAAGAAAGCTGAGTGACCAATCGAAAAGGAACAATATACACATTATAGGGGTACCAGAAGAAGAGAGAGAGAGAAAGAGGGATAGAAAGTGTCTTTGAAGAAATAATTGCCAAAAACTTCCCCAAACTATGGGAAAAAATGGCCTCTCAGACCACAGAGGTACACAGAACTCCCATGACAAGGGAACCAAGGAGGGCAACACCAAGACACATAATAATTAAAATGGCAAAGATCAAAGACAAGGACAAAGTATTAAAGGCAGCCAGAGAGAAGGAAAAGGTTAACTACAAAGGAAAACCCATCAGGCTATCATCAGACTTCTCAACAGAAACCCTACAGGCCAGAGGAGAATGGCATGATATACTTAATGCAATGAAACAGAAGGGCCTCGAACCAAGACTAGTGTATCCAGCACGAATATCATTTAAATATGAAGGAGAGATTAAACAATTCCCAGACAAGCAAAAGTTGAGGGAATTTCCCTCCCACAAACCACCTCTACAGGACATACTACAGGGACTGCTCTAGATGGGAGGACTCCTAAAAAGAGCACAGAACAAAATACCCAAGATATGAAGAATGGAGGAGGAGGAATAAGAAGGAAGAGAAATAAAGAATCATCAGACCATGTTTATAAAGCTCAACAAGAGAGTTAAGTTAGACAGTAAGATAGTAAAGAAGCTAACCCTGAACCTTTGGTAACCACAAACTTAAAGCCTGCAATGGCAATACGCACATACCTTTCAATAGTCACCCTAAATGTAAATGGACTGAATGCACAAATCAAAAGACACAGATTAATAGAATGGATAAAAAAGCAAGATCCATCCATATGCTGTTTACAAGAGATTCACCTCAAACCCAAAGACATGCAAAGACTTAAAGTCAAGGGATGGAAAAAGATATTTCATGCAAGCAACAGAGAGAAGAAAGCAGGTGTTGCAATTCTGGTATCAGACAAAACAGACTTCAAAATGAAGAAAGTAACAAAAGATAAAGAAGGACATTACATAATGATAAAGGGCTCAGTCCAACAAGACGATATAACCATTATAAATGTATATGCACCCAATACAGGAGCACCAACATATCTGAAAGAAATACTAACAGAACTAAAGGAATAAATAGAATGCATTCTAGGAGACTTCAACACACCACTCACTCCAAAGGACAGATCCACAAGACAGAAAATAAGTAAGGACACAGAGGCACTGAACAACACACTAGAACAGATGGACCTAATAGACATCTACAGAACTCTACATCCAAAAGCAACAGGATACACATTCTTCTCAAGTGCACATGGAACATTCTCCAGAATAGACCACATACTAGGCCACAAAAAGAGCCTCAGTAAATTCCAAAAGATTGAAATCCTACCAACCAACTTTTCAGACCATGAAGGCATAAAACTAGAAATAAACTGTACAAAGAAAGCAAAAAGGCTCACAAACACATGGAGGCTTCACAACACGCTCCGAAATAATCAATGGATCAATGTCCAAATCAAAATGGAGATCCACCAATATATGGAAACAAACAACAACAACAACACAAATCCCCAACTACTGTGGGACACAGCAAAAGCAGTCTTAAGAGGAAAGTATATAGCAATCCAGGCATATTTAAAAAAGGAAGAACAATCCCAAATGAATGGTCTAATGGCACAATTATTGAAATTGGAAAAAGAAGAACAAATGAGGCCTAAGTCAGCAGAAGGGACGTAAAAAGGATCAGAGAAGAAATAAATAAAATTGAGAAGAATAAAACAATAGCAAAAATCAATGAAACCAAGAGCTGCTTCTTCAAGAAAATAAACAAAATAGATAAGGCTCCAGAAAGACATTAAGAGGAAAAGAGAGTCAACACAAATAAACAGTATCGGAATCGGGAAAGGAAAAATCATGACAGATCCCACAGAAATACAAAGAATTATTAGAGTACTATGAAAACCTATGTGCTAACAAGCTGGGAAACCTAGGAGACATGGACAACTTCCTAGAAAAATACAACCTTCCAAAACTGACCCAGAAAGAAACAGAAAACCTAAACAGACCAACTACCAGCAACGAAATTGAAGTGATAATCAAAAAACTACCAAAGAACAAAACCCCTGGGCCAGATGGATTCACCTAGGAATTTTATCAGACATACAGGGAAGACATAATACCCATTCTTCTTAAAGTTTTCCGAAAAATAGAAGAGGAGGGGATACTCCCAAACTCATTCTATGAAGCTAACATCGCCCTAATACCAAAACCAGGCAAAGACCCCACCAAAAAATAAAACTATATACCAATATGCCTGATGAACCTAGATGCAAAAATACACAACAAAATATTAGCAAACTGAATTCAAAATTACATTAAAAGGATCGTACACCTTGACCAAGTGGGATTCATCCCAGGGATGCAAGGATGGTAGAACATTCGAAAGTCCATCAACATCATCCACCACATCAACAAAAAGAAAAACAAAAACCACATGATCATCTCCATAGATGCTGAGAAAGCATTTGACAAAGTTCAACATCCTTTCATGATAAAAAGTCTCAGCAAAATGAGAATAGAGGGCAAGTACCTCAACATAATAAAGGCCATATATGATAAACCCACGGCCATCATTATATTGAACAGCAAGAAGCTGAAAGCTTTTCCTCTGAGATAGGGAACTAGACAGGGATGCCCACACTCCCCACTGGTATTTAACATAGTAATGGAGGTCCTAGCCACGGCAATCAGACAAAACCAAAAAATACAAGGAATCCAGAGTGTTAAAGAAGAAGTTAAACTGTCACTATTTGCAGATGACATGATACTGTACATAAAAAACCCTAAATAGTCCACCACAAAACTACTAGAACTGATATCGGAATACAGCAAAGTTGCAAGATACAAAATTAACACACAGTAATCTGTGGCTTTCCTATACACCAACAATGAACCAACAGAGAGAGAAATCAGGAAAACAACTCGATTCACAATTGCATCAAAAAGAATAAAATACCTAGGAATAAACCTAACCAAAGAAGTGAAGGACTTATTCTCTGAAAACTACAAGTCACTCTTAACAGAAATTAAAGGGGACACTAACAAATGGAAACTCATCCCATGCTCATGGCTAGGAAGAATTAATATCGTCAAAATGGCCATCCTGCCCAAAGCAATATACAGATTTGATGCAATCCCTATCTAACTACCAGCAACATACTTCAGTGAACTGGAACAAATATTTCAAAAATTCATATGGAAACACCAAAGACCCCGAATAGTCAAAGCAATCCTGAGAAAGAAGAATAAAGTAGGGGGGAACTCACTCCCCAACTTCAAGCTCTACTACAAAGCCATAGTAATCAAGACAATTTGATACTGGCACAAGAACAGAGCCACAGACCAGTGGAACAGACTAGAGACTCCAGATATTAACCCAGACATATATGGTCAATTCATATTTGATAAAGGAGCCATGGACATACAATGGCGAAATGACAGTTTCTTCAACAGATGGTGCTGGCAAAACTGGAAAGCTACATGTAGGAGAATGAAACTGGACCATTGTCTAGCCCCATATACAAAAGTAAACTCAAAATGGAACAAAGACCAGAATGTAAGTCATGAAACCATTAAACTTGTGGAAAAAAACATAGGCAAAACCTCTTAGACATAAACATGATTGACCTCTTCTTGAACATATCTCCCCGGGCAAGGAAAACAACAGCAAAAATGAACAAGTGGGACTATATTAAGCTGAAATGCTTCTGTACAGCAAAAGACACCATCAATAGAACAAAAAGGATCCCTACAGTATGGGAGAATATATTTGAAAATGAAAGATCCGATAAAGGCTTGACGTCCAGAATATATAAAGAGTTCACACGCCTCAAGAAACAAAAAACAAATAACCCAATTAAAACATGGGCAGAGGAACTGAACAGACAGTTCTCGAAAAAAGAAATACAGATGGCCAACAGACACATGAAAAGATGCTCCACATCGCTAATTATCAGAGAAATGCAAATTAAAACTACAAGGAGGTATCACCTCACACCAGTAAAGATAGCTGTCATCCAAAAGACAAACAACAACAAATGTTGGCGAGGCTGTGGAGAAAGGGGAACCCTCTTACACTGCTGGTGGTAATGTAAATTAGTTCAACCATTGTGGAAAGCAGTATGGAGGTTCATCAAAATGCTCAAAACAGATTTACCGTTTGACCAAGGAATTTCACTCATAGGAATTTACCCTAAGAATGCAGCAATCAAGTTTGAGAAATACAGATGCACCCCTTTGTTTACTGCAGCACTATTTACCATAGCCAAGAATTGGAAGCAACCTAAATATCCATTGGTAGATGAATGGAAAAAGAAGATGTGGTACATATACACAATGGAATACTACTCAGCCATAAGAAGAGGGCAAATCCGACCATTTGCAGCAACATGGATGGACCTGGAGGGTATTATGCTCAGTGAAATAAGCCAAGCAGAGAAAGAGAAATACCAAATGATTTCACTCATCTGTGGAGTATAAGAACAAAGGAAAAACTGAAGGAACAAAACAGCAGCAGAATCACACAACCCAAGAATGGACTAACAGGTACCAAAGGGAAGGGCACTGGGGAGGATGAGTGGGAAGGGAGGGATAAGAGGGGGGAAGAAGTAGGTGGGATTAACATTAGCATGCATAATGTGGGGGTGGGAGAAAGGGGAGGGCTGTACACACACAGAAAACAGGTAGTGATTCTACGACATTTTGCTATGCTGATGGACTGTGACTCTAAAGGGGATTATAGGGGGTACCGGGTATAGAGGAGAGCCTGGTAAACATAATATTCATCATGTAAGTGTAGATTAATGATAACGAAAAAAAAAAAGAAAGAAAGAAAGGGGGGATTACTCCCTGATATGATAAAACTAACTGTAAATCAATGCTTAATGCATGCTTTAAATATCCTTAATTTTGATCACTTAAAGGGTGTCAGATGATCAGCTATGGAGGTACATTTTTCTGATAATATTCCTTTCTCTTAAAAAAAAAAAGAAAAAAAAGCAGTTCCTGTGTGGTGACCTCCAATGAGTTCTAGACAATGGTATAAAGGGGATATAAAAGTGTAGGCAAAGGGTCTGTCTGTGTTTATACAAAGGATCAAAGCCTAATTTGGCTACCCAGAAAATGAACTAAGATGCGATATGAAAAAGAACTTCCAACATCAGCACTCTCTGGAAGACTCATACCAGAAGATGTTCATCAAAAAACCCCAACAAAGCTAAACACACTGCTACAGCTGTAGATGCACCCATCCCACCGGTTCCTGGACTTGACATGGGAATGAAGAAAGAGATATCTAAGCTGGCGTGTGCATACAGTAAAACAACAAATTTGACTAGCTCTATACTGTTGGAACTCAACCAAGAATTAGGCGAAGTGCAAATTGTAGCGCTCCAAAATCTTACAACTACAGACTATCTACTGATAAAGAACATATGGGATGTGAACAGTCCTCAGGAATGTGTTGTTTTAATTTGTCTGATTTATCTCGGACTGTTCAAGTTCAGTCGGACAATATCCACCATATCATAGATAAGTTTTCACAAATGCCTAAGGTGCCTATCTGGTTTTCTTGGTTACACTGGAGATGGCTGATAATTATAGGTCTGCTCTGGTTATGTAACTGTACTCCTATTATGTTAATGTGTATGAGCAATTTAATTAGTAGTTTAAAACCTATACATGCTGAAGTTACTCTACAAGAATATATGTCAAAGAAACAATCAATCTTCCCATGTTTTCTTCAGCCTGCTACCTCTATAGCTTTTCTTCTTCCTTTCTAATTACAACCCTTAAATAGAATTCGTGCCTCATATTGAATTTACCAAGTATCATAATTCTTCCAAGTGGTAAAGATACCTCAAGACAAATGCTGGGCATAGAAGCCACAGGGCATAAATATGCAAAGAAGTAAAAAGCTAACCTTTTCAAAAAATAAGGCTTCTCTCTCACTTACCAACTTTACATTTCCCTGTATGGCCCCAGAAGATGACTGGTTAGCCACAGACAGGTAAGATTCCTCAAGGGAGGAACAACCTAAGAAAGGCACAGTCGCAGGGGGGCCATCAGGTGAGAAATTGGGGATCAACAGAGGTGAGGCTTAGAACCTCACACCCCCTGTTTTGAGAGAAATCTTCTGCATACGTGGATCTTTCATTGCCCTTTTCTAGCTTAGATTAACACTTAGTTTACAGGCTCACACCTGACCATCTATATTTACTCTCTCACAACACTAAACTATGTTTTCTACCTTTATCTTGCATCTACCTACCACTTCAGCATTTTATTAAAAATAATAGTAATAAAGAGAGAAAAGTGGTATCCACATATAAATCAAGTATAAAAATCAAATGAATATTCATATTTGAACTGATTGTTTACCGTTCATAATGCATGATCAAAACCAAAAGTTTCTGTGATGACTGCCCTTGTACTGTTCACCATGTAACTTATTCACTATGTAAGAATTTGTTCTCCATTTAAGAACTTGTTCATTATGCTTCAGAAAATTGGAGACTGATGAAAATTAGGCGTGGGGTGGATTAATGATTGTGCATTGAGCATTGACTGCCCTATACAGAATTTTATTGTTGTTAACAACCATTTGATCACTAAATATGAGAGATGCCCTCTCAAAAAAAAAAAATGTACAGACTTCCAATTGTAAAATAAATAAGTAACCGGGATGTAATGTCTAGCATTAGGAATATAGTCAAAATATTGTAAAAACTTTGTATGATGATAGCTGGTAGCTGGAACTATTATGTATATAAATGTTAAATCACTGTGTTGTACACCTGAAACTAATGTAATACTGTGTGTCAACTACCATTCAATAAAAATAAATAAATAAATAAATAAATAAATAATTCAGGAGAAGAAGGCGAAAAGAAAATACACTCAATAAAATATTAGCAAACCGAATTCAAAAACATATCAAAAGGATCATACACCATGACGAAGTGGGATTCATCCCAGGGATGCAAGGATGGTACAACATTCGAAAATCCATCAACATCATCCACCACATCAACAAAAAGAAAGACAAAAACCACATGATCATCTCCATAGATACTGAAAAAGCATTTGACAAAATTCAACATCCATTCATGATAAAAACTCTCACCAAAATGGGAATAGAGGGCAAGTACCTCAACATAATAAAGGCCAAATATGATAAACCCACAGCCAAAATCATACTGAACAGTGAGAAGCTGAAAGCTTTTCTTCTGAGATCGGGTATATGACAGGGATGACCACTCTCTCCACTGTTATTTAACATAGTACTGGAGGTCCTAGCCATGGAAATCAGACAAAACAAAGAAATACAAGGAATCCAGATTGGTAAAGAAGAAGTTAAACTGTCACTATTTGCAGATGATATGATATTGTGCATAAAAAACCCTAAAGAATCCACTCCAAAACTACTAGAACTGATATCGGAATATAGCAAAGTTGCAGGATACAAAATTAACACAAAGAAATCTGTGGCTTTCCTATACACTAACAATGAACCAATAGAAAGGGAAATCAGGAAAAGAATTCCATTCACAATTGCATCAAAAAGAATAAAATACCTAGGAATAAACCTAACCAAAGAAGTGAAAGACCTATACCCTGAAAACTACAAGTCACCCTTAAGAGAAATTAAAAGGGTCACTAACAAATGGAAACTCATCCCATGCTCGTGGCTAGGAAGAATTAATGTCGTCAAAATGGCCATTTTGTCCAAAACAATATACAGATTTGATGCAATCCCTATCAAATTACCAGCAACATTCTTAAACGAGCTGGAACAAATAGTTCAAAAATTCATATGGGAACACCAAAGACCCCGAATAGCCAAAGCAATCCGGAGAAGGAAGAACAAAGTAGGGGGATCTCACTCCCCAACTTCAAGCTCTACTACAAAGCCATAGTAATCAAGAGAACTTGGTACTGGCACAAGAACAGAGCCACAGACCAGTGGAACAGATTAGAGACTCCAGACATTAATGCAAACATATATGGTCAATTAATATTTGATAAAGAAGCCATGGACATACAATGGCAAAATGACAGTCTCTTCAACAGATGGTGCTGGCAAAACTGGACAGCTACATGTAGGAGAATGAAAGTGGACCATTCATTGTCTAACCCCATACACAAAAGTAAATTCAAAATGGATCAAAGATCTGAATGTAATTCATGAAACCATAAAACTCTTAGAAATAAACATAGGCAAAAACCTCTTAGACATAAACATGAGTGACCTCTTTTTGAACATATTTCTCCAGGGAAGGGAAAAAAACAGCAGAAATGAACAAGTGGGACAATACTAAGCTGAAAAGCTTCTGTACAGCAAAAGACACCATCAATAGAAGAAAAAGGAACCCTACAGGATGGGAGAATATATTTGTAAATGACACATCCGATAAATGCTTGACATCCAAAATATATAAAGAGCTCACTCACCTCAACAAACAATAAAGAAATAATCCAATTAAAACATGGGCAGAGGAACTGAACAGACAGTTCTCCAAAAAAGAAATACAGATGGCCAACAGACATATGAGAAGATGCTCCACATAGCTAATTATCAGAGAAATGCAAATTAAAGCTACAATGAAGTATCACCTCACACCAGTAAGGATGGCTACCATCCAAAAGACAAACAACAACAAATGTTGGCAAGGTTGTCTAGAAAGGAGAGCCCTCCTACACTGCTGGTGGGAATGTAAATTAGTTCAACCATTGTGGAAAGCAGTATGCAGGTTCCACAAAATGCTCAGAATACGGTTACCATTTGACCCAGGAATTCCACTTCTAGGAATTTGCCCTAAGAGTGCAGCACTCAAGTTTGAAAAAGAGAAATGCACACCTATGTTTATCGCAGCACTATTTACAATAGCCAAGAATTGGAAGCAACCTAAGTGTCCATCAGCAGATAATTGGATAAAGAAGATATAGTACATATACACAATGGAATATTTTTCAACCATAAGAATAAAACAAATCTATGACTTGCAACAGCATGGATGGAGCTAGATGGTATTATGCTCAGTGAAATAAGCCAAGCAGAGAAAGAGAAATACCAAATCATTTCACTCATCTGTGGACTATAAGAACAAACTAAAAATCTGAAGGAACAAAACTGCAGCAGAATCACAGAACCCAAGAATGGACTAACGGGTACCAAAGGGAAAGGGACTGGGGAGGATGGGTGGGTAGGGAGGGATAAGGGGGAGGTGAGATAGAAAGGGGGTATTATGTTTAGCATGCATAATGGGGGGTTGGGAGAAAGGGGAGGGCTGTACAACACAGAGAAGACAAGTAGTGATTCTACAACATATTGCTATGCTTATGGACAGTGACTGCAAGGGGTTTTGTGGGGGGGACCTGGTATAGTAAACATAATGTTCTTCATGTAATTGTAGATTAATGATAACAAAAAGAAAGAAAGAAAGGGGGGATTACTCCATGATAGGATAAAACTAACTGCAAATAACCGATTAATGCATGCTTTAAATTTCCTTAATTTTGATCATTTAAAGGGTGTCAGATGATCAGCTGTGGAAGTACATTTTTCTGATAATATTCCTTTCTCTTAAGAAAAAAAAAAGCAGTTCCTGTGTGGTGATCTCCAATAAGTTCTTCGCAATGGTATAAAGGGCATATCAAAGTGTGGGCAAAGGGTTAGTTTGTGTTTGTACAGAGGATCAAAGCCTAATTTGGCTATGCAGAAAATGAATTAAGATATGATAAGAAGAACTTCCAACATCAACATTCTCTGGAAGAGTCATTCCAAAAGATGATTATCAAAATCTTCAACAAAGATCCTGGTGCTGTTGCACTTGCAGCTGCATTCATCCCACTGGTTCCTGGACTTGCCATTGGAATGAAGAAGGAGGTATCTAGCTGGCCTGTGCATTCAGTAAAGCAACAAATTTGACTGGATCTATACTGTTGGAACTCAACCAAGAATTAGGAGAAGTGCAAGTTGTAGTGCTCCAAAATCTTACAACTACAGACTATCTACTGTTAAAAGAACATATGGGATGTGAACAGTTCCCAGGAATTGGGCTGTATTAATTTGTCTGATTTCTCTCAGACTGTTCAAGTACAGTTGGACAATATCCATCATATCATAGATAAACTTTCACAAATGCCTAGGATGCCTAACTGGTTTTCTTGGTTTCACTGGAGATGGCTGGTAATTATAGATCTGCTTTGGTTATGTAACTGTATTCCTATTATGTTAATGTGTGTATGCAATTTAATTAGTAGTTTAAAACCTATACATGCTTAAGTTACTCTACAAAGAGATATGTCAAAGAAATAATCAATCTTCCCATGTTTTCTTCCGCCTGCTACTTCTATAGCTTTTCTTCTTCCTTCCTAATTACAACCCTTAAATAGAATTCGTGCCTCATATCGAATTTACCAAGTATCATAATTCTTCCAAGTGGTAAAGATACCTCAAGACAAATGCTGGGCATAGAAGCCACAGGGCATAAATATGCAAAGAAGTAAAAAGCTAACCTTTTCAAAAAATAAGGCTTCTCTCTCACTTACCAACTTTACATTTCCCTGTATGGCCCCAGAAGATGACTGGTTAGCCACAGACAGGTAAGATTCCTCAAGGGAGGAACAACCTAAGAAAGGCACAGTCGCAGGGGGGCCATCAGGTGAGAAATTGGGGATCAACAGAGGTGAGGCTTAGAACCTCACACCCCCTGTTTTGAGAGAAATCTTCTGCATCCGTGGATCTTTTATTGCCCTTTTCTAGCTTAGATTAACACTTAGTTTACAGGCTCACACCTGATCATCTATATTTGCTCTCTTACAGCACTAAACTATGTTTTCTACCTTTATCTTGCATCTACCTACCACTTCAGCATTTAATAAAATAATAATAATAATTAATAATAATAATAATAATAATAATAATAATAATAATAATAAGGGAGAAATTTGGGATTCAAGTATAAATCAAGTATAAAAATCAAACGAATATTCATAATTGACCTGATTGTTTATAGTTCATGATGCGTGATCAAAACCGAAAAGTTTCTGTGATGACTGCCCTTGTACTGTTCACCATGTAAGAACTTGTTCACCATGTAAAAACTTGTTCATTATGCTTCAGAAAATTGGAGACTGTTTGGAATTAGGTTTGGGGTTGATTAATGATTTTCATTGAGTCCCCAATACAGAATTTTTTTGTTGTTAACAACCATATGATCAATAAATATGAGAGATGCCCTCTCAAAAAAAAAAATTTTCCCATGCTGTAATTTCATTATAAAAGAAATTTTGATGAAGACATGCCTTCAGATAAGGTAGTTTAAATATGAGTAAGAAATTCTAGAGATTTTTTAACTCTTAGCAAGTAAACCCAATTTATCTTGTTTAAATAACTTGATAAATCATACTATCTCCAGATAATCTGTGTATCACTAGAAATATTTTGAAACAAATATAATTCAATAAAAGTTTGTTTACAACTGTTTGATCAATAAATATGAGAGATGCCCTCTCAAAGAAAAAAGACAAAAAATTAGACCCAAATATGAGAGATGGAAATAATAGAGCATATATAATGAAATAAAATCATTTAATAATAAAGAAGAAAAAAGGTTATTTTCAATTGGAAAGCTAAAAAAAGTGAGAGAAATTTGATATAGATTTCAACTCACAATCTATTCCTTAGAAATAATTGTTACAATAAAATGTAAAGAAATATTCCATTAACTGATTAACTTAATGTTTTATTAGCAAAGACATAAAAATGTAGGGAAGTTTGAGAAGGTTTATAAGTGAATTGAGTTGTTATGAATAATTTTGTGTTATCATTTTTTAAAAATTAATAACTTGGATTTTAAATCTCAAAAGATACAATTTTCTGTTCCATAGATTCCCTTACAATGTGGCACACTATTACATCTATTTATTTTGCTTTAATTTTCTGTTTTCTTGATCTAAGGCTGAAATCCAGAACCTTAGTTGGTGTGGTCATTACAGAGCCACCAAAACAGAGATCAGCCATCCCTGTGCCTCAGGGTACTGCTTTTGAATTCTCTGACCACTGGACGCTTATGGGTCTACTGAGTACAAAACTGGTCTCAAACAATACCTAGAAGGGCGTGTGCTACAAATTTTGAAGTATACTCATATTATATTTCAGCTTTTATATATAAAAACCCCTCTAGGATAATCAGAAAACCAAGCACCAGCCATCTTCTGTTTTCCCAAGGCTTTAGAGGATGGTTTGAAATATATGAACTTGAAAATAATTTTGTTTTGAACTTTCAAGATATTTAATAGATCAGAACTTTCACTTTCAATTTACTTACCAATGATGTAAATTATGGGTTTTGATTTTGCAATTAGAAGTGCTCTTGCTCATTTAAACTTTTATAATGTGTAGAAATGTGATATTTGCAAAGTTATATTGTTACTAGCAACACTTTCATACTGCTAATATTAGAAAAAGGCAATTAACGTATTCCAGAATGTGATCACTTACTTCCAATATAGGTAAAAGGATAAAAACTTTAATGTGATAGGAAATTATAATAATTTATATCAATAATTAATATCTCAGATTGATGGGATTTCCACAGTCAATAATTCATTACTTTCTCCATCTTTCTTTCTTTTTGCCTGTCAATTCCAAAAAATTTTAGAAATAATTGACTGCCCATTTTTTCAGTGAATAAGATCATTGAAAGTATTCATTTGACAGGTGAATTATTTCATAGTTTCAGAGGATTAAGGTTGAGGGGGAAAAAAGTGGGAAATGTTCTAAAACCTTAAAAATGACCTAAAATTGTCTCTTTTGTTTTTTAAATTCAAATTTTATTAAATTACTCTTTTGTTTTTCAAATTCAAATTTTATTAAATGACAAGTATTAAATAGAAACTCCAATACCTATAACTGTCAAGAACTATGAGCTATTTTTCTATAGTGGTATTTGCATAGTTTGAAATACATAAATATATATTGTACATATCATATAATTAAGGTACTTACAGTATTTTGGTGATGGAATAAATAACATAAAATTTAAGTGATTTAGTAAATCGCATTTTGCATTTGGACTGCATTTGCAAATGGACTGAATTTTGGCAATTCTGTCCATGTTCATTTAACTCTATTAATTTAATCCTAAAATTTATTAACAACAATAAACTTCTGTCACTGCTAACTGCCTCACCTCATTTTCTAACTTAATGTCACAAAAATCCTCTCAAAAAGGCAGTTATTGTGCTCATTTTACACACAATGAAATGTAGACTCTAAGATCTCAAGCAGTTTGGGAGACAGAAGGTAAGCATTAGAGGTTGGATTTTGGGTCACAGTCCTGTCTGTACATGAGCCTCATTTACTGAGCTATGTGATTTTTACAATTCATTTTTCTTTCTCTTTCCTCATCAGCAAAATGAGGTAATGTTGATCTCTAACTTAGTGGGCAGACATTAGCTTACAAAGTAGTGAGAAGTAAATTAACAGTAGGTCAGTGAATGTGCCTATCACATATAGATAACTCAGACTTAGATTTCTTGACTCCAAGACCAAGTATTTTTTCCACACAATTGACCCACCCTCCATTCACATATTTAACTAAATCAGAATTCATGCTACATATAATCAAAGCCCATTACGCCAAGTACAGGCTAGCAATGCTCTGCCATGTTTGGATAATTAGAGTTCATCTGTGCAAGATGCTGGATTGTGAAGAAAGCAGTCATGGCTTGACCTCTGAACCATAGGAATCTGGTTGCCTTTTATTTATTTCCCCATTTGGGCTTCTTGGTGGTATATTGACTTTTTTTTGTCAAATATACTCTTGTAAGCGTTTAGGCATACAGTGGGCACTTAGGGTATTAAATGTCTACATCTTGTTTATCTGCACAACAAAGAAAACAAGTATAATTTTTGCAATGAAGGATGATGAACTTATGGCAGCCAGTGTTTTTTCTTCAAATTATGGTTTCAATATCCAACAGAGAATCTGGTTCCAAAGAAATGGAGTGAATTTTAAATATTTCACACAAGTATGAGCTATAAGGATGCCCGCTGTATGGCATTCACTGTGCTATCCTCTGGAGACACAGTGGGCAACAGTAATACATGGTCTTTCCCTAAGGTATCTAAGAGAGTTAATGGAAAAGACAAAAAGTAAATATCAGCTGTGACAAGTGCTGTGAGGTTGATGTATAGAGAGTATGAGCACCTACAATATGGTATTTGGTCTGATCAGAAAGGTCAAGGCAGGCCTCCTAGAGGGAGTGAAGCTTGAATTGACATTTGAAGGATCAGGAGGAATGACCTAGTTGGAAAGAGGAAGGAAGCACATTCTAATATATTGAACTGAACATGCAAAGGAACTGTGGCAGGAAGAACATGGTAAGTACCAGGGTTAGGAAAGTTACAGATGGCCAGAGTCAGAAGAGAGCAGTGGGATATTTGGTGGAAAATGAAAGTTCCAGAAATAAAAGGTCAAACTGTTTAGTACCTGTAGCTCTAATTCAAATACTTTATTATTTTACCAAACCCTCCATTCAAGATTTTGTTGAATTCTTTTTGCTCTGTTTTCTAACCACACAGGGAACTCCCCTACAGAGACTTGTAAACTGTTTTTCAAACTAACAGTCCTCTCCTTTTTTCACTTCCATAGTATATCAGGCTTAGAGTTCAGGGTCCATTATTTCACAAACTCTCTTGCTTTTGCCATAAATTCCCTTGCCCATCTTTCCTTTTGTCACCTGGCTTTGAAAAAAAATCACAGTCTTATATCAACTTGTGCTGGAGAAAATTGCAGGAAGCAGGAAAAATGATTCCATTAAAGTTCATGAACACCAATGTCAACAATGCACCTGACTTTTTACATTATTTTGAACTTGTTCCACCTGACCCCTTCCATCTAGCTTTACTTTCTGTAATCTGTAGACTGCCTGGGTGTTGTATTAGAAAATGAGGGAGTTTTCATCATCTGGTTTATATCCTCAGCCCTACGTTTCATTGATTCTCTAATGATCAATTATCCAAAGGTCAGATATATCTGTAAAAGAGCTTATAAACTGAAAGTATCTCCACACGTTAGTGATGGTATTATTATCATTATTGCACTTCATGGCTTGCAGATTGAGTGGATGGCAGGACTTCCTACAGAACAGGGAATACTGCATAAGACTGAGTTTGGGAAAGGAGATAGAAGTATTAAACCCTCAATACATTCTACAATGGTATTAAAGTTCTATTCCTAATATTTAGTGATCTTTCAACTCCAAAATTTTATTTAGCTAAGTGACAAAATTTCAAAGGTTATTTTGACAGCAGCATTGACAGTGGTTGTGGTAGAATCCCTGATCTTTTTTATCACTCATAGTAAAAACATCTTTGACCACAACTTAGATTGGAAAAGAATATATTTCATTTTCACTAAATATTAAGATGATAATATGATCAGTATTCTAATCTGTTTTGACAGTAACCAAACATATTGTTGTCTTTTCCCAAGATATGTAGAAGCATAGTATTAACGACACACACATCCATGACACTTGAAGGCTATTCCCCTTTGAAGATGTTCAAAGTTCTTAACATGTATTTATCCTCTTAAGAGCAAGCATTGAGAGAGAGCAATTACTACTGATAATATTCAAAATGTAATGGAATTTAAGCATATAGAACTGACTTGACTTATTCAAAGATGCATGAAAAGCAATTGGTGGAACTCAAAAAAGAGCACTTTCCTGGGTTCCCAGTAACACCAACACATATTTTTCCCCCAAATCACACTTCCTTTTGTTGAAATACCATTTAAGATAATTATATCTGGCTTCATATATCTTTTCTCTTTTCTTAAATTTGTCAATGATTAAATGCCACTGAAGAAAATATCCTGTTCTTGAATACAGCGGGTAGAACCTGAATACTTGGAGCTTAAGGGAGACTGGAAATTTGATGCTTTGCATTTATTTGAGGGGCAGACAAAGGAGAAGAGAGTGGAAGAAATAATAAATGAACAAGTCCACAGTTTCTGCTCCACAATTTCTCCTCTACCTTTATGCAAATCTATCTTGCCTGGTCAAATAGAACAGACAATCATTGATTCACAGAGGAAACCAGGGATGTGATTTGAAAGTATAACCTACAAAGCTTTTCCTAAATTAGTTCTTAGATAATGCCTGTATAAATTCTCTGGTTCCCCTAGTTATAAATTGAATTTTTGTACAAAATAGGTATCCACAGATGGCGAAAGAAGAGCTATGTAAGTGTAGCTCCAGGCAGAGGGGGTTCCCAGCTCCAGGCAATTTCACTATGGATTCGGTCACACTAAGCAATGACAACGTGACATAGAGGTAAAAAAGGGCTCATACCAAGCTTTATTCTCATGGGGGTTCACCAGGCTGCCTGTAAGTGGCAAGCTCACCTCCAACTCTGTTCCCAGCCCCAGCCTCTGCTCCAGGCTCCCAAGTCTCTGTTCTCTTCTCTAGGCTCTGCTCTCCTGCTTCCCTCTGCCCAGCACAGGTCTCTTCTGCTCCCCTCTCTTCTACTTCCCTACCCTCTTAGCACTTGGTGGGACTCTTCTTATATCAACCAGTAATAATGGCTTATTGCCAATGGTTATACAAGTATGCACCTGTGTAGTAGGTTAAGTATTACCTTATCACATATATATAATGGTTGAGGTTAGGATCAGGTTAAGAATCTTGGCCATGGAATTTCCATTTTCCCTACAATAAACTATACTAAAAAGCAAAGAAATGCTTTTACAATGGAATAGATAAGATATCCTTGATATGGGCTATATTAAGTAACTATTTCTACTGCATTTTTCACACAGTCAGCTTGCCTGTTGTGTATGCATTTAACAGTATGGATACCTGTAAGTAGTAAAGCCATCAAGCCATCTACATGAGGCTATTTGTACTCACATTTTTTAAAGTGACTTACTTCTCTTTTCTACTTAGAATCATGCTGCCTTATACTAGGAAAAAGACTGAGGTCAGAATCATCTGGCATGCTTATAATAATACAGGACAAAAATTGTGGCACTTGGCATGTGACCTTGAACAAGATAAGTTTTTCTGAACTGTATTTGTATCATCTATAAGCAAGGTCTTATAAATATACAAGAGACTATGAATGCCAAATAAAACAACACTTATCACTGAACAAGTAAGAAGTTATTAGCAATGCACTATTCTCAGAGAACACTTCATGAAACTTTATTAAAAGCTCTGAATGTCTGGGAAGCCACTAGACAATAGAATTGCTCACCAAAAGAAAATAGCAACAGCTATTATCATTAACACAATTTCTGTGTTTTCCTATGTGTCATATACTTTGCTAAGAATATTAGATCCTTTGCACCTGCTAAGAAACCCACTTTATAAATGATCTCATACAAATACATCACGCAACATATGTTTGTCTCTATTTCTCTATGAAGATAGAATTAAAAAGTTTTATAGGGATTAATCATAGATCCATCCATTCATCATCTATTCAACAAATCTTTGTTGAGTGCTCTACTAGGTTTTCAATCATCTTTCTAGAATGAAAATTTGACATTTAAAAGGATTTTCGTAAAGTGAACCAGAATATTATTGGGTCCTGGATGAAAGTTTAAAAGATAATAATTGACATAAGCTTTTTAAAGTGACGGTATTATTTTGCTAGTTTAGGTGGACATAATTTTCAGAGGTTCTTTGCACTTTCTGGTGATTAATATGGTCTAACCGGGGATAGTTATGCAAGCTCTCAGGTATTTGATTCCAATGGCTTTATAATTCTTGTATAGGTGGTTAAAATTGGTAATTTAGCTCATGATGTGAAATTATGCAATTGCTTAGTGGATTACTCATTAAATCTTGCTTTCTATGTGGACACAATTTTATGTTGAGTTGCTACATTAAAAACAGATTTAAAAGTGAAATTAACCTTTTTTGAAAACAAACAAGTTATTTTATTCAACTATAGATTCATTGGTTCATTATAGGATAGTTGCATTCCTCACATAAGTGAAAACAAGTAGGTCTTCATTATTGGCAAATTAAGAGAAATTTATGCTGCCAGAATGTTTTACTTCCATAAATTTTTTGTAGGAAGTATCTAGGACCTAAGTATAAGCAAGATATGTGTTGTCCATTGACGTCTGGAAGTCTCTGTAAGCTATAGCTTGGCAGTAAAAAAATTACTCTGATATAAGAAGACCCAGCCTAATATCACTGCAGCACTTGATACAGAAATGACTTTGACAAGCTGATTTGTATCCACTATCCCAGTTTCTCCACCCATGAATTAGGAATAATCATATCTACTTTAAAGTTTCTGTTTCAACACTCATAGATATTATTTAGAGAACTAATTTTATCAGTAACCAGTGATATGAATGATAGAAAATAAAGTATGCATGAATTACAGCTGTAAGAATAAATTAAGTAATTAACAGAATAATGGTTAGTAAACCACTATATACAGTATATGTGCTGTTGGTATTATCATATTCATGTACTTAGGTTTTATTATTTTAATTTTATTTTATTATTATTTTTTGTTATCATTAATCTACAATTACATGAAGAACATTATGTTTACTAGGCTCCCCCCCTTACCAAGTCATCCCCACATAACCCTTTACAGTCACTGTCTATCAGTGTAGTAAGAAGCTGTAAAATCACTACTTGTCTTCTCTCTGTTGCACAGCCCTCCCTGTGTGCCCCCCACATTATACATGCTACAGTAATGCCCCCTTTCTTTTTCCCCGCCCTTATTCCTCCCTTCCCACCCATCCTCCCCAGTCCCTTTCCCTTTGGTACCTGTTAGTCCATTCTTGGGTTCTGTGATTCTGCTGCTGTTTTGTTCCTTCAGTTTTTCTTTGTTCTTATACTCCACATATGAGTGAAATCATTTGGTACTTGTCTTTCTTCACCTGGCTTACTTCACTGAGCATAACACCCTCTAGCTCCATCCATGTTGTTGCAAATGGTAGGATCTGTTTTTGTCTTATGGCTGACTAATATTCCATTGTGTATATGTACCACAACTTCTTTATCCATTCATCTACTGATGGACATTTAGGTTGCTTCCATATCTTGGCTATTGTAAATAGTGCTGCAATAAACATAGCGGTGCATCTGTCTTTTTCAAACTGGACTGCTGCATTCTTAGGGTACATTCCTAGAAGTGGAATTCCTGGTTCAAATGGTAGTTTATTTTGAGCATTCTAAAGAACCTCCATACTGCTTTCCATAATGGTTGAACTAATTTACATTCCCAGCACCAATGTAGGAGGGTTTCCCTTTCTCCACAACCTCGCCAACATTTGTAGCTGTTTGTCTTTTCGATGATGGCGATCCTTACTGGTGTGAGGTGATATCTCATTGTGGTTTTAATTTGCATTTCTCTGATGACAAGCGATGTGGAGCATCATTTCATGTATCTATTGGCCATCTGAATTTCTTCTTTAGAGAACTGTCTATTCAGCTCCTCTGGAAATTTTTAATTGCATTATTTGCTGTTTATTTGTTGAGGTGTGTGAGCTCTTTATACATTTTGGATGTCAAGCCTTTATCAGATCTGTCATTTATGAATATATTCTCCCATACTGTAGGATACCTTTTTGTTCTATTGATGGTGTCCTTTGCTGTACAGAACCTTTTTAGCTTGATATAGTCCCACTTCTTCAATTTTGCTTTTGTTTCCCATGCCCTGGGAGATATGTTCATGAAGAAGTCATTCATATTTATGTCCAAGAGATTTTTGCTTATGTTTTTTATGAAGAGTTTTATGGTTTCATGACTTACATTCAGGCCTTTGATCAACTTTGGATTTACTTTTGTGTATGGGGTTAGAAAATGAACCAGTTTCATTCTCTTACATGTAGCTGTCCAGTTTTGCCAGCACCATCTGTTGAAGAGACTGTCATTTCCCAATTTTAGGTCCATGGCTCCTTTATTGTACATTAATTAGCCATATATGTTTGGGTTAATGTTTGGAGACTCTATTCTGTTCCACTGGTCTGTGGCTCTGTTCTTGTGCCAGTACCAAATTGTCTTGATTACTGTGGCTTTGTAGTAGAGCTTGAAGTTGGGGAGCAAGAACCCCCCCCAACTTTATTCTTAATTCTCAGGATTGCTTTGGCTATTTGGGGTATTGGTGGTTCCATATGAATTTTTGAACTATTTTATCCAGTTCATTGAAGAATGCTGTTGGTAATTTGATAGGAATTGCATCAAATTTGTATATTGCTTTGGGCAGGATGGCCATTTTGACGATATTAATTCTTCCTAACCAGGGGCATGGGATGAGTTTCCATTTGTTAGTGTCCTCTTTAATTTCTCTTAAGAGTGTCTTACAATTTTCAGGGTATAGGTCTTTCACTTCTTTGGTTAGGTTTGTTCCTAGGTATTTTATTCTTTTTGATCCTATTGTGAATGGAATTGTTTTCCTGATTTCTCTTTTTATTAGTTCATTATTAGTGTATAGGAAAGCCACATATTTCTGTGTGTTAATTTTGTATCCTGCAACTTTGCTGCTTTCCGAAATTAGTTCTAGTAGTTTTGGAGTGGAGTCTTTAGGGTTTTTTATGTACAATATCATGTCATCTGCAAATAGTGACAGTTTGACTTCTTTACCAATCTGTATTCCGTGTATTTCTTTGTTTTGTCTAATTGCCGTGGCTAGGACCTCCAGTACTACATTGAATAACAGTGGGGAGAGTGGGCATCCCTGTCTTGTTCCCAATCTCAGAGGAAAAGCTTTCAGCCTCTCACTGTTCAGTATGATGTTAGCCATGGATTTATCATATATGGCCTTTATTATGTTGAGGTATTTGCCCTCTATGTCCATTTTGCTGAGAGTTTTTATCATGAATGGATGTTGAATTCTGTCGAATGCTTTTCCAGCATCTATGGAGATGATCATATGGTTTTTGTCCTTTTTGTTAATGTGGTGGATGATGTTGATGGATTTTCAAATGTTGTACCATCCTTGCATTCCTGAGATGAATTCTACTTGGTCGTGGTGTACGACCCTTTTGATGTATTTTTAAATTCGGTTTGCTAACATTTTGTTGAGGATTTTTGCATCTATGTTCATCAGGGATATTGGTCTGTAGTTTTCTTTCTTGGTGGGGTGTTTGCCTGGTTTTGGTATTAGGGTGATGTTGGCTTCATAGAATGAGTTTGGGAATATTCCCTCCTCTTCTATTTTTTGGAAAACTTTTAGGAGAATGTGTATTATGTCCTCTCTGTATGTCTGATGAAATTCCAAGGTAAATCAATCTGGCCTGGGGGTTTTCTTCTTGGGTAGTTTCTTGTTTACTGATTCGATTTCATTGCTGGTAATTGGTCTGTTTAGATTTTCTGTTTCTTTCTTGGTCAGTCTTGGAAGGTTGTATTTTTCTAGGAAGTTGGCCATTTTCCTAGGTTTTCCAGCTTGTTAGCATATAGGTTTACATAGTATTCTCTAATAATTCTTTGTATTTCTGTGGAGTCTGTCGTGATTTTTCCTTTCTCGTTTCTGATTCTGTTGATGTGTGTTGATTCTCTTCTTCTCTTAATAAGACTGGCTAGAGGCTCATCTATTTTGTTTATTTTCTCGAAGAACCAGCTCTTGGTTTCATTGATGTTCATCTCAATTTTATTTATTTCTTCTCTGATCTTTATTATGTCCCTCCATCTGCTGACCTAAGTCCTCATTTGTTGTTCTTTTTCCAATTTTGATAATTGTGACATTAGACTATTCATTTGGGATTGTTCTTCCTTCTTTAAATATGCCTGGATTGCTATATTCTTTGCTCTTATGACTGCTTTTGCTGCGTCCCACAGAAGTTGGGGCTTTGTGTTATTGTTGTCATTTGTTTCCATATATTGCTGGATCTCCATTTTAATTTGGTCATTGATCCATTGATTATTTAGGAGCATGTTGTTAAGCCTCCATGTGTTTAAGAGCCTTTTTGCTTTCTTTGTACAATTTATTTCTAGTTTTATACCTTTGTGGCCTGAAAAGTTGGTTGGTAGGATTTCAATCTTTTGAATTTACTGAGGCTCTTTTTGTGGCCTAGTATGTGGTCTATTCTGAAAAATGTTCCATGTGCACTTGAGAAGAATATGTATCCTGCCACTTCTGGATGTAAAATATTGCAGATGTCTATTAAGTCCATCTGTTCTAGTGTGTTGTTCAGTGCCTCTGTGTCCTTACTTATTTTCTGTCTGGTGAATCTGTTCTTTGGAGTGAATAGTGTGTTGAAGTCTCCTAGAATGAATGAATTGCATTCTATTTCCTCCACTAATTCTGTTAGTATTTGTTTCACAAATATTGGTGCTCCTTTATTGGGTGCGTATATGTTTATGATTGTTATATCCTCTTGTTGGACTGAGTCGTTTATCATTATGTAATGTCCTTCTTTATCTTTTGTTACTTTCTTTATTTTGAAGTCTGTTTTGTCTGATAACAGAATTGCAACACCTGCTTTCTTCTCTTTGTTGTTTGCATGAAATATCTTTTGCCATCCCTTGATTTTTAGTCTGTGTATGTCTTTGGGTTTGAGGTGAGTCTCTTGTAAACAGCATATAGATGGGTCTTGCTTTTTCATCCATTCTATTACTCTGTGTCTTTTGATTGGTGCATTCAGTCCATTTACATTTAGGGTGATTATTGTAAGATATGTACTTATTGCCATTGCAGGCTTTAGATTCGTGGTTACCAAAGGTTCAAGATTAGCTTCTTTACTACCTTACTGTCTAACTTACTCACTTATCGAGTTATTATAAACACAGTCTGATGATTATTTCTCTCCCTTCTTATTCCTTCTCCTCCATTCTTCATATGTTGTGTGTTTTGTTCTCTGCTCTTTTCAGGAGTGCTCCTATATAGAGAAGTCTCTCTAACTTACCCTGTAGAGGTGGTTTGTGGGAGGCATATTCCCTCAACTTTTGCTTGTCTGGGAATTGTTTAATCCCTCCTTCATATTTTAATGATAATCGTGCTGGACACAGTATCCTTGGTTCAAGGTCTTTCTGTTTCATTGCATTAAATATATCATGCCATTCTCTTCTGGCCTGTAAGTTTTCTGTTGAAAAGTCTGATGATAGCTTAATGGGTTTTCCTTTGTAGGTGATCTTTTTTCTCTCTCTGGCTGATTTTAATACTCTGTCCTTGTCTTTGATCTTTGCCATCTTAATTATTATGTGTCTTGGTGTTGTCCTCTTTGGGTCCCATCTCTCGGGAGTTCTGTGTGTTTCCATAGTCTGAGCAAATATTGTCTCCCCCAGTTTGGGAAAGTTCTCAGCAAGTATTTCTTCAAAGACATTTTCTGTCCCTTTTTCTCTCTCTTCTTCTTCTGGTACCCCTATAATGCAGATATTGTTCCATTTGGATTGAGCACACCATCCTCTTAATATTATTCCATTCCTGGAGATCCTTTCATCTCTCTCTGCATAAGCTTCTATGCTTTCCTGTTCTTTGGTTTCTGTTCCATCTATGGCCTCTTGCATCTCATCCATTCTGCTTATAAAGCATTCCAGAGATTGTTTCACTACTGTAATCTCCCTCTGAATGTCATCCTTTAGCTCTTGTATATTTCTCTGCAGCTCTGTTAGCGTGTTTATGATTTTTATTTTGAATTCTTTTTCAGGGGACTAGTTAGGTCTGTCTCTGCAGATCCTCTCTCAGGTATTGTCTGAACTATCTTGGACTGAACTAAATTTTTTTGCCTTTTCATGGTGATAGTGGTTGCTGTGGGTTTGACAGCTGGGAGAAGAAAGTCCTTTCCTGCTTGCTGGATGCCTTGCTCTTCTCTGCTGCCTGTGTCAGTTATCCGCACTCCTGGAGCAACCACCAGGTTAGTCCCCTAAGCTGCTGTGGGCAGGGTCTCTGTCAGAGCAGCATGGAGCCCTGTGGGGAGTGGCAGGCACACCAGGTGCTCTCCTCCACAATAGCAGCGCCTCTGCTGGGCATCTGTGTGGCAGCAGTGGCCTTTGGATCTAGCCCATGTGGCTGTGTGTTGGGCTGGGATTCTGGTTGGCTGCTGGGAGCACAGCTGTTCCCTCTGGCACCACTGCAGGTCTGTGCGGGCCTCTCCCACGCAGACCTCTCCTAGGCCTCTCTGGCATCACTGCAGCCAGCGTGCACGGGCCGCACCCAGGCTTTTCAGACACCGCTGTGGCGGGCTTGCACGAGCCACTCCCAGTCCCCTCTGGTGCTACTAGCGCACGTGATCTGCTCCCAGTCCCCTCTGGCGCCACCACCCCCGGCACGTGCTGCCGCTCTCCCACTACTGTGCCAGTGTGTCAGGGTCCACACCTGTTGCAGGAACAACTGGCAGGCTGCTTAGTGCCATGAGGGTCTTCAGAGCTGTGCTTCCACCCCTTGGTTTAGGGCACCTAAAGTTCCCCGGGATTCCCAGCTGCTGGCTAGATGTGCCGGGATGACTTCGTCTGGCTATGGGGTCCCTGTCTCTTTAAGACTTGCAGAAAGCTCTAGCTTTTCTTTTGTCTCAGGGGCACCAGTTAATGGGGACCTGTCCACAGGTTTTTCTTTTCCGTTTCTCTAATACCCAGCACCCTGTGCACCTTGTGTCTGTGCTCCCGGTGCAGATTTCTAGAGCTGGTTGTTTAGCAGTCTGGGGCTTTCACTCCCTCCCCATTCTGACTCCTTTCTTCCCACCAGGTTCTGGGGTAGGGGAGCGTTCGGGTCCTGCCTAGCCATGGCTTGTATCTTACCCCCTTCGTGTGATGTTGAGTTCTCGCAGATGTAGATGTATCATGGCTGTTGTACTGCATTCACTGGTGTCTCTTTTAGGAATAGTTGTATTTATTGTATTTTCATAAATATATGTTTTGGGGAGTAGATTTCCACTGAACTATTCATGCCACCATCTTCCCATGATCCCAGGTTTTATTATTTTTAAAAAAGAAAAATTAAGCATTTTTTGACTCCAGACTGATTAATATATGTATGAATTTCATTATTATACTATTTCCAAGATCTTTGTAACACAAGCAACAGGAGTCCCTTTCTCATACAGGCATGGAAACAACAATGGGGCCTCCTTTAACCCATTTTCTGCTATGATCTTTACACTTCTTAAAAGGTGGCTTTTCTGTAGGAATTGAGATTCCAATCCATTGATCTGGGTCACAGTGTAAGGTATGAAGAGGGGCTAAATTACTATTAGGTTGGTTTGAATATTCTAGATTAATATTTATCTAAGAAATGTTTATTGAATTGTAGTTAGCCAATTAATCCTCCCAGAACTCACGATTTTTATGTAAAACATTTCTTCCCAATTGTTATTTCTAAAATAATCATGGTGGGATAAGTTGAAAATTTATTTGATTTCTCTACCTCCAAGAATGTTATTTGTCTCTATACAGTCTAGATGATTAAATGTTCTGGCTGCTCAGAGTAAATTAATTTTCATCTATATTTTCCTCTATGTATTTTGGAAAATAATGATATTTAAAGGAATTGAGTACTAAAGCAATAATTCAATTTAGGCCTGCCTTAAGATCTATACAATGGGTTTTCTGCATGTTTGATGGAATAATTCAGAAAGAATTTGATCAGGCCTTCCAATCATTTTTCCTTTTCCATTAAAGTTTTCCTAATACCATTGCAAGTGTATTACAGTAAACAGGTATCAAAATATGATGTATCTGCTCAAATAAATGCCCACCCCCGACACTTTGTTAATCATTGCAGTACTTTAAATAGGAAAAATTACTTCCTCATTGTACATTGCTCAAATCCAAATTAAGTTTCAAAACATAGTCTATTATTTCCTTAAAATGAAGACTGCTCCATTATATATTGTATTTTGGTATTTTGTGAGGTGAAAAATTGCAATACTTTGGTTATATTGCTATATATCAAAAACAATTGTAGGGTATATTTCGGGTAACTTGAAATAACATTCAGACAACTTATTTCCAGCCCTTTCCATTAGCACCTCTTGATATTGATGATAGGAAACAGGGCATGCAGAATTCATAGTATGAAACCATTTCTGTAAAAAATTATTGTGATGTTTTATTTTAAAAATAATTTACTATGATTCTACCAAAACACACTTTAAAAAATCAATATAAACACTGTGTCAAGAGATGTAAATGTGTATGGATAATGCAAGTGAACCAGTAGATAACTGGAAATATGTAAAGTAAACATACAAAGCAAACATTTGGGTATTAAAAATATCTACAGTTTAATTTGTTCATTTCAATACAAATATTTGGAATGACTTAGATTTACCACTTTAAATTGGGTAGATTTTACAGTTTATATTTATATTTGGCACCATAATATTAAAAACTTTGGGGACAAAAATACTAGCTCAAGTTTAGAGTCATACTAATTTTGAAACTATAGAATTCAAAATGATAGTCCCTTTTGGGAGCAGAAAAAAGGAATGCTATTGAATTCTGCTTTTAGGTTAGAAAACGTGATAGGAAGCATATGCAGGAAAATTGAAATAAAGAAGTCCAAAAACCCTTACTTATTCTCTTCAAATTTTATATTTTTTGTTTTTGTTCTTGTCTGGCTACTAGTAACATATAGTTGTGACTTTGAATTAATACTGTTATAGATAAACATCCTATAAGGTTTTGTCAGTTGTTCTTTTGTGTATATGCATTAATCAATATCTCATTGCCAAATAATAAGCTAATAAGTAAATATAATATTATTGTAAACTTTGTTATTTTTTTAAGTTTCTTATTATTCATTAAACCTGAAAACAAAATAGTAGAACAAAAATGATATTTTTCTGTAGTTGCAATGTTCAAATCAATATTTTATTATCAGGTTAACTCATATATGCATATTAACAAATTTCAATTAGAAATGTGGTGTTGTTCCCATTTTTATTACAAAAACAATATAAATAATAAAGGAGTGCTTCCCTAAATAACTATCTGCCTCTGGGTAATTATGGAGGCATACTTACAAATGTATTAACTGCTTTGCTAGTTTCTGATGTCTTTTTTGGCCCTGATTTATATTTCTTTTTTTTTTAACTTTCCACACAAGAAAAAAAACATATGTGGTAAATTGGGAAATTCTAAATATTCTAAGTTCCAGAATCAATTGTGTAGACCATTATTTACAGCCAACGTTAATTGGAAATGAGAAATTTTGGCATTCTAGATTCTTAGAAAATTCTCTCAGATCTATGCTCCCAATTTAGAACTGAGTCAACTCATACTCAAATCACAGGCAGAGTTAGATATGTGATAGAGGAAGTAACAGAGGAGAGTGTAAAGCCTAGATATACCACCAGCTAACTTTCTAGAGGTGACCTGGTCTTTTCCCTACTTCTCAATCCCTTTTCAAAGTCCCATCTTTTCACCTTCTACTTCTAGAAGAATGTAGCTAATTCTTCCTCCATCTTGTATACTTCCTTCTCTTTGTTCTCCTCCCACAACCCCACAACCATACCCCCCTACTTCCATCCCATGAACCTGATACTGTGTACAAATTCTTCTGGACTAGCTTCGAAAGAAAGGAAGCATTATTTATTAAGGTCTCACAAAGATCAAATCAGGTAATGCTGTGAGAGTCTCAAGTCCTCACAGTCTGAAGTGGGAAAGATACATTCATGTCAATAAGTCTCATATCCTTAATGTGAGGTTACAATCAGAAAAACTATGACAACATTTAGTTCAAAGAGGTGCAAAATTTTAAGTTGAAGAATATGTTTCACTTAGTAAGTTCCTCCTGCAGTGTTTCATATTCACTAATTTGATTTTACAAGCAGCATAACACAAACAAATGCAAATTTGCCATCTAGGGGTACAAAAACAAAACATAAATTTATATTATCTTATGGTCACCCCCAATATACACATGCACATGTGTCATCCTAACCTCAGATATGGCATCCAATAAATAAAAATAATATGAGTTGGTTGAAATTTCCTCTGCTATTCCCTAGTCTAATGAAGCAGGAACACATTTGCTGTTGGAACAGGGAATTTGGGGACATTACAGTGTCTAATGTCTTCTGACTTTGTCATTAAGTCATTCATCTAAAAAAATATGAACAATCAAGAGTTATCAGAAACCTCTGTAGATCTTGTTGTGATACATCATATTTGGATTTCCTGTAAAAGTATCTTATAAGAGTTGTTCTAGGCCTTTTAATTAATGTTCAGTGCTCACTTGATTGTTGTTCATCTCCTGAGAATTCTTGCTGCCGCACAAGTCATTTCATAGTTTGATTCAAGTATATTCTTCTTTTTGATGGTACATTTTCTTCCAGTCATCTGCTTTTCTTTAAAATTATATCTGTATCTTTGCCTAACTTGTAACGAAAGCCTCTCCAGACTCCCTATGTCTATGTTCAGGTACTGAGTAAATATGTGCTGGATGTCTTACAATTCAAATTAATTTTTATTAAGGCCAAGTCGTTAAAATATTGAGGTAGTTAAAGCAATTAAGCAATTGCATTTGATGGCCATGTCTCAGCCATCTTGGTTTCAGATGATAAGATAAAATCTACCTGTTTGAGTTATTGCCTTTGCAAAAATATAAAGCCATCTAATATTCATTTTAGCACTGTGTAAATCATGGCAATATACATAAGTCAAAGCAATCTTTTCAATTTCAGACCTCAAGAACCAAGAGAGATAAGCTGATCTTAAGAGATCCAAGTAAATGAGGGAAATAGATGTCAGAGATTTTGCATTTCAAGAGTTTTTTCCTCCGTAAGAATGTTAATTTCTCCTGTTGGCTGGAAAGCCCTAAGAGAGCAAAAAGCTCTCATCCTAGTAAGAGCCCCTATTACCTATAACAAAGCACAAAGAAGCAGAGCTGAAATGAGAATATTATAGGCCAGATTAGTGATCAGAAACATTACATTTCAGTGCCTCATTTGTACAAGATGCTCAAGAATACAGATCTATCTCGTGTGTTTCTTTTGAGAATTATTCAGTCAAGTATTTTAGAAAATGAAGCATAAACACACTACATTTAAATTAGCTACATATGTTGTATCAAATGTTCATGAATATTCAGCTTTAGATAAAAATAATAGTACATTGAAACAAACACAAGACTATAAATCAGAAATGTGGGTTCTAATCTTTACTCTTACATTATATTAACCATGGTCCTCAGACAGGTTGCATAAGACCTCTCTTACATTTCTTTAGCAATTAAATAATGATATCACTGCTAGCTAATTAAAATGGTAAAACAATAAGTGTTTGAAGGGATTTTGAGAAAGTAAAATATATATAACAAATACTTTTAATATGAATCTATTCTGTGGTCACCAATAGCGATTGCATAGACTATATTGATAATTCATTTATTCATTAATTTGTTCACTTAGCAAAAATGTATTTATCCCTGATGTGTTGAGAGCACAATGTATCATTTAAAATAATAATCTGGAAATATATTATTATTATAATCTATTGCCAAAGACAGTCATACATATAATTAATTGTATTATAGTTCAATAATATCTATGGGATAGCTCACACTTCTCTGAGAGCATGGAATCAGAATCCATTATATGCATGCATCACAGAGGAGAAATTTAAGAAGGTTTGGAAAGATGAGTAGGGGTCTTTAACGCAGAGAAGTCAGAGATCACTTTAGGTACAGAAACAATACTATGCAAAGGTGAAAGCTAAGAATGAAGAACCTGTTTGAGACCTTCAAGAATTTCAGTGCAGATGAGATTTGGACTGGATACAGGAAGTGTAATTGTTTGAGGATGAATACTGGACATGTTAAACTTGGGGTACACATGGAGCAGGCAGAAGACTATGCAGTCTCACCTCAGGGGGACAAGTCTGAGTCAAATAGAGGCTCCTAGGTTCTCAGTGTAGTTGTGGTAGTTTACAACCTCAGAGTGGATGTGACAGTTCAGGGAGAGTAGGCAATTAACCGCAGATTCAGAGAAAGCTGGAAAGATCATACAAAGAGATCTTCTGTACCCACTACCCAGTTTCATTTTTTAAAATGGTTATTTTTTATGTTAACTATGGTGCAAGATCAGAATAAGGCAATTGATATTGGTGCAGTGAATGTAAAGTTCTGTCAGTTTATCACATGTGGACATTAGCATAACCACCATCAGAATCAAGATACAGAATTATTCCATCACCATGAAGATCTCCTCCATGCTTCCATTTGATCACCATATAGCCACACTATCCTCTCTTTCATCAATAGATTAATCAACCCATGAGCATTTACTTCTCATGGAATGGAAACTACAAACTCTGAAGGTTGCCAGTTGGATAAATATGTTGAGATTTCCTTCAAAGAGATGAAACTCATAGTCCACCTATGAGGTGTGATCCTTCATGTGTCTCTTAAGTGAAAATACAAATTCAGAAATTTGAAGGGGAAGTTCTTTAAATTCAAAATTTCAGATTAACCTTATAAGGAAGAAAGAAAAATTAAATTTCCTCTCTCTTTCTCTCTCTCTCACACACACACACACACACACACACACACACTCATTCATACATTCACTCAAATGCGTAGTTATGAATAGTTTTTCACTTCAACAATTCTCAGGAGAGGATGAGTAAAGGAACATTCAATTAAAAGATATTAGATCTCCTATTAGGCCTGGTACCATTAAATCTGAATAAAAATAGTTGCTTTTGATTTGTCCCAATTTTATGACTTTCAGTCATCAAGAGAAAATAACACTGGGTTGAGCTTTTGCCTTTCCACACATATTATACTTTGTTTCCCTGATTCTACTCCTGCATTCTGTACTCTTCAAAAAATAAGCTAATCATATGAAAATGTATATCAGACTACAACACCTCATTTTGAAAACTCTTCAGTGGCTTCCTATTGTGCTTGAAATAAAAATCCGTATGTCCAGCTCTGTCTTCAGGAACAAAAACTTACTTCATTAGCTGCTAGGAAAGCAGCCCTGTCAGCCCTCAGGTATCAGCCTTCCTTGTGGGTTGCCTTCACTGAAGAACACTACTTCTCCCAGTCACGCCTCCTCTTAGGAGCAGCCCATACCCAGTGACAGATCACTGTTGCAGTATAGTTTAGGACAACTCTAATAGGTCATTCCAGCTCCAGGGTTCCTGTGGGCTTGTCTGGTACCATTGTTAAACCCACTCAACAATTTGCCTTCTCCCTTTACCCCACCTTTAGTCACCTCTTCTCTTCCATAGTCGATCCTCCTAATCTTTCTAAGAACACTATTAATAAATGTCTCCCATGCTGATTTCTGTCTGAGAGGCTTCCTCCCAGGGACTCCATCTGGGACACTGACCAAATGCTCATATTCGGTACTGTCTATCTTTCCATTTTATCTCACTTTACTCTACTTTGCTTGCTGATAGACACAGTACCTTCTTTTGGTTCCTTAACCGCGCACTACCTCTTGAAGACCTCTACATTTTCATTCATTCAGCTGGAGCACTTTCCGTGCTCTTTATTTGGATGGTTATGTCTTGTTTTTCAGGATCAGCTCTTCAAAGTCCTTCCCAGATACCTTACCTCTAATAACCCCTAGAAACTTCTCCTTCCTAAGTTACACTGTGTCTTTGTCCCATCATTGTATTTATAACTTCATATGATTTTATCTTCTTTCTCTTGATTAAAAGCTCCAGGATAGCAGGGATATCTATTTGGTTCACCATCATATCCATAGTGTCTACAGGGGTACTTACCACATAGTAAATGATCAGTGGATATCTGCTAATGAGTGGAAATATCAATAATGTCTCAGGAATAAATTTTATTTTTATGATCTCTTAAGAGGATTTTGTTTCCAATTTCAAATTTTGTAAATGATGTAATAGCAGAGTCAGTTACACTTTATCCACACCCTAGTCGCATCCTCTACACATAATCCATTTTGATATCCATCTACTGCATACAATTACCCTTCAAAATGTGGTAGTATTTTAAGTGGTAAAAATTATAACTTGAATCATTACATTTTACTCATGTATTTAGCAAATTTTGAGTTGCTCAACTTTTTCAGAGGCCCTGAAGTCATTTTAAATTATGAAGACATTATTTCTCTTGGCTGTACTAGTATGGAAAACAAATATCCCTCAATAGGTAGAACCCAGGTGACCCTCTTCACTTTTTGAAGATGAAGGGATTATGCAAGGAAGTGACAAGCAAGCATGACCTCTCAGCATGACAATCTGCAGCCCTGCAGAGGCAGAGGACATGGAAGCACACTGCAGAATGAAATAGGCAAGGAGCTCCAGATACTCACATGCGAATTCACTTATGGAAATTCTTTTGATGAATCACAACAATCACTATGAGACACTCAGATTTCAAGTGAAAGGTAGAGCCTGCCTGTAAATTCTATGAAATGTGCATCTTAGAACTTTCCTGGGGCCTGAAGCAAATAGCAAATACCTACCTGTCAGGTGACTGCAGCTGCATTTTGCTATAGTAACCAAACACACTTTGAAGATCCTGTGATTGGTTTGTGTCCACATGTTCTTTAATCTTATGTTCCCATTTTTGTGCATACTAATACCTGGCTCTGGCAGGAGACCAGAAATAATATTCAAAGCAATTCTGTGCCATCAGTACTGAGTACAAACGGCTTAGTGATGGATATTTTAATTCTGTTACTCCAAGTTTGAATTGCAAAGGGTGAATAAATCGTCCCAACCTCAATACACTAACATACTTCAAGATGACTAATTTACTTTGCAGCAGAAGCATCTTCCTGAAAAGAAGGTTCCTTTTGATGGAAAATAAATTCTTTTTAAGCACATACATGAATGTTAATCATATTGGAACTGGAAAGAAAATATGAACATTTTGGTGGGGATCTAGTTTTATTAATAGAGGCACACGTAACTCAATTTTGGCTTTCTTCTAACTCTTCCTTGTCAATTAGTTTTTCTAACAGTGACACAATATATCTTTTTTTCCAGAGTTCTAACAGGAAAGAACTTTGTCCTGTATAGATCCTACCATACAAAAACCCAAAATGTTTTATTCAAATTAGTTTATTAAAGACTAGTACCAGCAAGAAATCTATTTTAAATGCTATCTCTTTATGTTTTATATACTTGGAATTATGAGATAAATATTTTTATTACAGATTTGGAAAATTATCATTCTTTTTTTCTATAATAAATAAACATATGCTCATCAACTTAATAAAAGCCACTCACTGGATGGAAAAAAACCTAAATCAATATTTAAGATACCAGTTGTCTTAAAAAGCAAATGGTGGTTGTGCCCCCCAATTAGTATAATAACAAATGATAAGTCATCAAGAAATATAATGCAAATGATAAGCATTTTACAGTTAAAGCTCAGGATTTCTACCCCCTCCCATTTTTAATTAATGCATGATACAAGTACAAATAATTATCCAGAGATCTCTTCCATATATTTTACCTCCAAAGCTCAGCTTTACTAAGTTTTATGTGTTAGTCTATGCTTCATAGAGAGTCCCAGACTTAACTATGATGTGAGTCAAAACAATGATGGAAAAGGATATTAAACTCTTATCCATCACTCATTGAATGATGAATATATTAGTGTACAAATAAATCAATATTTTAAGAAAATAGTATATGTGGAAAGGCGCATTGCATATAGAACCTGCCACTTTCATATTGGATACCAAGAAAATACACATATGCATCATATGGTCTGACAGGGATCTTGGAAATTTGGAATGGGGCTCAGAATTCCAATTCTTCAGACTGTGCTCAAAGCTTCTTGAGCAGATCTGTTGTGTTGGTTCTAAGTAATTTTCTTCATTCTTAATAGGTAGATAACTCTTTATTGTCCAAACCATTATAAAATGTGGCATTACCATAATTACACTGTACCATAGGTGAAAACTAGGGCTATCTCAGGCATACTAGGATAGTAATGACCCCATTGATTTGAATAAACCAGAATCAACAGGACAGCTTGGCTATTTCTGGGCAGACTGCAGGAGCTTAAAGGAGAAATATGTCCATTCATATAGTAGGTATCAATAACTTTTAGTTTAAAATTACTCATTTTAGGATATTAAATGGGTCTTGACTTTAAAAGGTATCAAAACTACAGCTTGCTGTCCAGAAAAATGCATTCTTCCTTTTTTCCATAAATAGTTTTTGTTGGGACATGCTCAACCTGTGGGTCCTATCGAGAGCAGTGTTCTCTCTCTGCAGCTGATTATGACTATGTGACGAGCTCTGATGAATAAAATGTGAGCAAATTCAAGTGTGTGATTCTGATTGATTTGATATCATGCTTCCTCCTCACTGGTGGAAAGACAATGTCTGGAACAATCTTGGAAGCCATAATTAAAGGTAGCAGATCTGCCATCAGACTGGTTCTTTGAATTATTATATGGGACAGATTGCCCACCCACCTGAGACATTCACTTTAGAGCATTCACTTGAGAAAGAAGTCAACTTCTAGGTTCTTAAACCACTATATTGGTTGTATCTCTTTATCTGGCAACATAACCTTTAACTCTATCTTATGCGGGGCAGGAAGCTATATGAATTGTCTCTGATTAGTAGCAACTGACTTCAGACCAAAGTGATGAGACAGGAGGGTTTATTTGAGAGAACATATGCATTTTAACAACTCAAGTGTATACTCAGTCTATTACTTTGTTAGTCAGCTGGCTGAGACTAAAGATGACATTGCGCAATTTCAGGAAACACCCTTCACATCATAGTCTAAGTGGCTCATGCCCTTTTGAGTTGTTCACTATACATGTGGATATAGAGGCCCAGCTCTGCCAGGTATTTTGAGTGACAGCTATAGCACATATTGTTGTGTATCCTAACCGGTCACCTGGGAATGCCAAGCCAAGCCCAACACATGGTATTTTTCCTGTTCCTTAGCTATGTATATATAATCCATTACTAATTACATTTGTTCTTGTTTTGAAACTTTTAGCACTAATTTATACATCCTCCAACTTGCCTTCCCACTTGTCACTACTGTGCTTTCTGTCCCAGCTTTAGACCTGTAACCTCAAAGTAGCCTTCCATCTTACTTCCTGACTGATCTTGCTACCAAGACACCTTTCCCAGGAGAAAGTGCTCTCCCCAGAACACTTTTGCTGTGGAAGACATCTGTAGCCAGCTAGAGTTCTTGTGGAAACTGATTATCATGCAGATGCTCTACCGTGTTGGACCAAAAGAGTGAAAGACTGTATCGGGAAACTCTCAAAGTCTTCCATAGTACTATGTAGATCATAGAAGAGCTAGAAATGATCCCTGACAGCCTAAAGCCCAAATGTGGCCCAGTAGCACTGGCGCCATCTGGGAACTGTTAGAAATACAGATTCTCAGGCCCCACCAAAGAACTCTTGAAACAGAACCTACATTTTCACAGGATTTGTATTTTAATGGGGGACTTGTATGCACATTAACAGTTGCAAAGCACTAGTTGAGAGACCAGGCCAGCTGGGATCAGACATAGAGGTAGAAGATGGAGGCAAAGCATTGGTTTAGGAAAAAATCCCAAAGTCAACACTAAATCAGCAAAGCAGTGATAGCATTGTCTAGCAATCTGATCTAGGAAGGTCTCCCTGTGAGCTTGATGAGACCTCAGCCTGGGTTAGGGTTTTTGACTCTGACTGAGAAAGAATTTATGAACAGGTCTGATGACTAAGTAAGGAAGGAATTCATTAAACTGAGAATAGCAGGGAATGGCAGCAGCCATGCAGGCAGCAGAGAGCAAGGGAAAACAGAGGGAGGAAGGGGAAGCTTGTTGAACTCCATCTTAGCACAGGGCAGATCCTTTGCCAACTCCTGAAGCCAGGGTCACCTGGGGTCTAGTGTCCTCTTGAATCTACACGATGTGAGAACTAAAGCCCTACCACCCTGAGATTTAGGGGAGTCACAGAGCACTGGATGGAGTGAGATTATGTTCTGAGAACTTCCTAAAGGCAAAGAAAGGAGATTTTCAGGTAGGCTACTAAAGAGCATGATCATACAGGTGTAGTTTTGTCTGTCACCCAGGCTATGGGAGCTTGAAGCTGAAATCAGAGATCTCAGTAGCTCCTCCCTACTTGCCTGAAGTAGAACAGAGAGTGTGAAAACTTGTGCTCAAGTTTGTATAGAATGAAATAGCAAAGTAACAAAAATATTTACTACTGGAAGAGCACAGAGACAAAATGCAATAAGTCAAACAGTAAGAAGTTTTTATTTAACACAAAAAGTACACACTCAAAGAAAGGGAAGTGCAGGCAACTCAGAGAGGAGGCACACTTAAAAGCTGGGCATTCTGTCTTCTAAGGATTTTCAAGAATGGGATAAAGGTCCATGTTGGGACATAGGCTTGTCATGCAGTCTCATGATGTCTATCGCCAGTAAGAGACACTATGTCATCGGTCGCAGTCAGTCCTCAAGATAGTTCTGTAAGATAAACTTAACACAAGGAATTTATTGATCCTATTCTTCTCCAAGACAGTGGTTACCCTCAAACACTGGGAACATATCAGTTAAGACTGCTTGTCTTGCCTTAAGATAGGTTGTTGGCTGATTACCAAAGAATATGTTAGGAATATTACTTTACAACTCATTGCTTTTTAAAATGGAATCTTAGCCTTAAGATGAAGTCCCTACTGTTCTCACTATGCTGTTTATATCTCAGCATTTTTAAGAAAATTAATTATGATGCTTATCCTATGTCTCTGCCCTGTCTCAATAGTGAAGGAGTAATTCTGTCACACATAAGTTTCCAGCAGGAAAGGGAATATGGTAGATGATTGGTGAATCTTTAAACACTATAAGAATGTGGTGAGTTGATATCCAAATTTTTGCTTACAAAGTAATACACCTTCCTTTCTTAAATATTATTTTGAGGATATATATGTCAGCATGTTCCCAAAGTGGGAAGCAGTTCTCTTGAATGCTTTCTCCTGTTTATTCTGGAAGGAGCATTGGTTTAATTCAAGAATGAAAGGCTGAAGCTTATGTGGGATTGTCACGTGTGCATCTAGAAATAGAAAAGATTTTTATTTTTCCTTCTTAAAATTTATTAAAATGCTATCTCTCTAGATACATTTGTTGGCTTGCAACCTATTAAAAGAAATACAAAGAAAAAAGTAGCCGTACCTGTTGGTTTTGGTGGAAAAATGATTAAATTTGGACTAATTTCCTACAAAACCACTATTTTTCTGCATAAGAGAAACATTTATGTCTTCTGAAGCCTATTTAAAAAGTCATTATGTTAAAATTTTAAATACATTTACCTAGGCTTACAAATTTTCCATTAATGGTACCACTGTATCAGCATAGTTGACAAAATAAATAATATCACATAGAAAAGTAAGGAATCCAGAAGATTGTGAAAAACACTGCATTGTAATAGATAACTCCAGCTCCTCTGTTTATTACACACACTCAAATGCAGATTGGAGGAGCTCTGAAACAAAGTAAACTAAGCATCCTTTCAACCACAGCTGTACCAATTCCAGAATAGTAGACTATTTTGGAAGGGTTGGTAACTAAATAGGACATAGGAACAAAGAGGGGCAGTAGGGATCACTTCAAGTGACCATAAATCAAAACAGCTTAAGCTGGAGAAATGTCTTTAAACTAAAGCCAGTGAGAAAAGCCAACGCAACAGGCTCACCAGAAGTGTTCTTGGCTTTTTTCTCCTTTCATCCCTCCTTTTATGAAAATAAACAAAAACAAAAAATTATGTCACTTTGTTTTAAGTAACAATAATTTTTAAATATATTGTGAAATTTTATCTTTCTACAGATATAACTTCACAAAAAGCCACAAAGACTGACTGGTGTTATATTGGGAGGAATATTTTTCTTGGCTGATATAGAGGGTGGAGGATGTGAAGAGGTTCTACAGATAATTAATGTCACCCTCATACCATTCCAGAGGTCAGAAAATCAGGCTCATTAATTTAATCATATACTAGTTGAAATTACAAGCACTTCCTTCTTAAATGCATCTACTATCTTTGAAAAATTATTCAATTAATGCCAATTCTGAGAATAAAGAAAACTTCAACACATATCAGGGCCCTACCAAGGATGCTTGTGGGATGCTGTTTTGATCATTTCTCTGCCTTTTACGTGGAATCCAAAAGAAAATTTTCAAACAAAGCATCCTGTTTTGAAGCTTTTATCCTCTAATGCAAACACCAAAACAAGAATCTAAATCCCAGACAACTCTCCCCCATCTTTCAAAAGCACATTCAAATGCACAGAATGGGATAATGGGTCTACCCTAATAAAGGATAAGAGAATTCATAAAAAATTCTTAAAAAAGTAAGCTAAATGGTGTGGTGTAAATCTTGATGTTTTGGTGGTTAGGACTTCCTGCTGGACACAAGGAAATTGTTTGATGAAAGATGTTAATCACCAAAGGAAATACCAAGACAAGTGTCAGGAAATGCCATGGTTATAGACAAGCATTCACATGGTACTATTATTATTTATCTGTCTAGTATGACTGTATGTTTTATAAATTATTTTGAAAACATAAGAACACTAAATAAAAATCAAAGCAAAAGTATTAATTTTTCAACTATCCAAATACAACAGTTTTGTTAGCAATATTCTTTTACATGTGAATGTTTTTGCATAGTTCAACATAGAATGCAAATACCAGTTTGTTTTGGGTATTTTCATTTGACAATACAAGCATAATTTCTACGTCTGCCAATTTTTGCAATTATTAATAGGCATATAATATTTTGTCTTGCTGAAATGTGATGTGCTAAATACTTTCCATTATATAAGAATATTTCTACTTTTTTTCCTTTAGAGGTGCTATAAAGAATACAATCATTTATAGCTCAAAGCCTTTTCATTTATTCAGAATTATTTTCTTAGTATGAATGTTTCAATTTGAATTTCCATATTAAGAGATTTACTTATGGCTCCTTTTACAAATATCTACATTGCTTTTCCAGAAGTTTTCTCAATTACACTCCTACAAAATTAATAAGGGTAGTACCCTTACAAAAATCTTTTTAATGATTTTGACTATCCTAAACAATTTCACTATTTATATATATGAACTATACTTTTTCTTTAGCTTAGATTATTTTTTAAATGTTCTAGAAAGATTAACTTTTTTTCATATGTCTTTTAGAAATTATTTTAAAAAGTAACAGTGAATGAAATAAAAATTTTGGAATTGTGATTATTGTATATGTAGGAACATGCATGTTTCTTTTTTATGAATTGTTTATTAATATTCTCAGTTCATTTTATAATGGATATTGAATTTTACTTATAATCCAAATGAATTCTTCTTATATCATGATAGTTATCCACTCTCTGTAAGAACAATTAAGAATATTTTTACTAGACTGCTTTTTTACATTTATTGCATATTAAATTTTCTTTGTTAAGTTTCTTTATTCAGAAAATCTAAAGTCTATGCATATTAATTTGTGAATATATATCACAAAGAATGCTTCTTAAACTTAAAAGTAATAATGAAGAGGAGGCAGAGCCAACATGGTGGCATGAGTAGGATAGTGAGAATCTCCTCACAAAAACATATATAAAAAATACAACAAATACAACTAATTCTAAAAGAGAAACCAGAAGACACAGAACAACAGGCAGACTACATCCAAATGTGTGAAAGCTCAGTGCCTGGTGAAAGGGGTAAGATACAAGCTCCGGCCCAGCAGGACCTGAGTGCCCTTCACCCCAGCTTCTGGCAGGAGGAGAGGAGTCATAGCGGAGAGGGAGAGGGAGCCCAGGACTGCTAAACACCAAGCCCCAGACATCCACAACAGAGCGCAGACACAGTGCATGCGTGGAGGGCTAGAAACTAGGGAAACAGGGTAGCAAGACCACTGAGCGGGTTCTGAAGCTGATGCCCCTGTGACAAAGAAAAGCGAGTGATTTTTTGAAAGTCTGAAAGGGACAGGGATGCAACACCTGGATGGATACAACACAGGTCACACTCCAGCAGCTGGAAATTACAGGGAAAATAGGGCACACTAACACCCTGGGCAAAAGCTCTGAGAACCCTCATGGAGGTAAACAGCCAAACAGCCACCCACCCATTACCCCTCTGGGGCATGGCCATAGCAGAGAAGCAGCCTAAGGCAGGCCCCGCCCTCTGAAAAGGAGCTTCCTCCATACCCGCCTGGCAAGACACAAAGACGCAGTCTACACTCAATTACCCAACACAAGGCACGAGGGGTCACAGTTGTCCCAGTAAAGAAAGGCCAATAGCAAGTGGAAAGTTTGGGCCTCCAAGCTGACAGTCAATAGCACCTATCAACACGAAAAGGCAAAAAAATATGATCCAGACAAGACTAACCCAGACAGCTTCGGCATCTGCTACATCTTCCCCTGAGAAGGAACCTGGGGACATAGATTTAACCAGTCTTCCTGAAAAAGAATTCAAAACAAAAGTCATAGCCATCCTGATGGGCTTGCAGAAAAATATGCAAGAACTAAGGAAGGAGAATACAGAAATAAAACAAGCTCTTGAAGGACTTCAAAACAGAATGAACGAGATGCAAGAGACCATTAATGGACTAGAAAACAGAGAACAGGAACACAGAGAAGCTGATGCAGAGAGAGATAAAAAGATATCCAGGAATGAAAGAATTCTAAGAGAGCTGAGTGACCAATCGAAATGGAACAATACTGCATTATAGGGGTACCAGAAAGAGAAGAGAGAGAAAAAGGGATAGAAAGTGTCTTTGAAGAAATAATTGCCAAAAACTTCCCCAAACTACGGGAAGAAATGGCCTCTCAGACCACAGAGGTACACAGAACTCCCATGACAAGGGATCTAAGGAGGGCAACACCAAGACACATAATCATTAAAATGGCAAAGACCAAAGACAAGGACAATGTATTAAAGGCAGCCAGAGAGAATAAAAAGGTTAACTACAAAGGAAAACCCATCAGGCTATCATCAGACTTCTCAACAGAAACCCTACAGGCCAGAAGAGAATGGCATGATATACTTAATGCAATGAAACAGAAGGGCCTTGAATCAAGACTACTGTGTCCAACATGATTATCATTTAAATATGAAGGAGGGATTAAACAATTCCCAGCCAAGCAAAAGTTGAGGGAATTTGCCTCCCACAAACCACCTCTGCAGGGCATCTTACAGGGACTGCTCTAGATGGGAGCACTCCTAAAAAGAGCACAGAACAAAACACCCAACATAAGAAGAAGGGAGGAGGAGGAATAATAAGGGAGAGAAATAAAGAATCATAAGACTGTGCTAATAATAACCCAACAAGTGAGTTAAGTTAGACAGTAAGATAGTAAAGAAGCTAACCCTGAACCTTTGGTAACCACAAACTTAAAGCCTGCAATGGCAATAAGTACATACCTTTCAATAATCACCCTAAATGTAAATAGACTGAATGCACCAATCAAAAGACACAGAGGAATAGAATGGATAAAAAAGAAAGATCCATCCATATGCCACTTACAAAAGACTAACCTCAAACCCAAAGACATGCACAGACCGAAAGTCAAGGGATGGAAAAAGATATTTCATGCAAACAACAAAGAGAAAAAAGCAGGAGTTGCAATTATGTATCAGACAAAACAGACGTCAAAATAAAGTAAACAAAAGATAAAGTAGAACATTACACAATGACAAAGGGATCAGTCCAACAAGAGGATATAACCATTATAAATATATATGCACCCTGTACAGCAGCACCAACATATCTGAAACAAATACTAACAGAATTAAAGGAGGAAATAGAATGCAATGCATTCATTCCAGGAGACTTCAACACACCATTCACTCCAAAGGACAGATCCACCAGACAGAAAATAAGGACACAGAGGCACTGAACAACACACTAGAACAGATGGACCTAATAGACATCTACAGAACTCTACACCCAAAAGCAACAGGATACACATTCTTCTCAAGTGCACATGGAATATTCTCCAGAATAGACCACATACTGGGCCAAAAAAAGAGCCTCAGTAAATTCCAAAAGATTAAAATCCTACCAACCAACTTTTCAGACCACAAAGGCATAAAAATAGAAATCAACAGTGCAAAGAAAGCAAAAAGGCTCACAAACACATGGAGGCTTAACAACACGCTCCGAAATAATCAATGGATCAATGACCAAATCAAAATGGAGATCCAGCAATATATGGAAATAAATGACAACAACAACACAAAGCCCCAAATTCTGTGGGATGCAGCAAAAGCAGTCTTAAGAGGAAAGTATATAGCAATCCAGGCATATTTAAAGAAGGAAGAACAAACACAAATGAATAGTCTAATGTCACAATTATCAAAATTGGGAAAAGAAGAACAAATGAGGCCTAAAGTCAGCAGATGGAGAGACATAATAAAGACCAGAGAAGAAATGAACAAAATTGAAAAGAATAAAACAATAGCAAAAATCAATGAAACCAAGAGCTGCTTCTTCGAGAAAATAAACAAAATAGATAAGTCTCTAGCCAGACTTATTAAGAGGAAAAGAGAGTCAACACAAATAAACAGTATCAGAATCGAGAAAGGAAAAATCACGACAGACCCCACGGAAATACAAAAAATTATTAGAGTACTATGAAAACCCATGTGCTAACAAGCTGGGAAACCTAGAAGACATGGACAACTTCCTAGAAAAATACAACCTTCCAAGACTGACCCAGAAAGAAACAGAAAACCTAAACAGACAAATTACCAGCAACGAAATTGAAGTGGTAGTCAAAAAACTACCAAGGAACAAAACCCCCGGGCCAGATGGATTCACCTCGGAATTTTATCAGACATACAGGGAAGACATAATACCCATTCTTCTTAAAGTTTTCCGAAAAATAGAAGAGGAGGGGATACTCTCAAACTCATTCTATGAAGCTAACACCACCCTAATACCAAAACCAGGCACAGACCCCACCAAAAAAGAATACTACAGACCAATATCCATGATGAACATAGATTCAAGAATACTCAACAAAATGTCAGCAAACCGAATTCAAAAATACATCAAAAGGATCATACACCATGACCAAGTGGGATTCATCCCAGTGATGCAAGGATGGTACAACATTCAAAAATCCATCAACATCATCCACCACATCAACAAAAAGAAAGACAAAAACCACTTGATCATCTCCATAGATGCTGAAAAAGCATTTGACAAAATTCAACATCCATTCATGATAAAAAGTCTCAGCAAAATGGGAATAGAGGGCAAGTACCTCAACATAATAAAGGCCATTTATGATAAACCCACAGCCAACATTATACTGAACAGCGAGAAGCTGAAAGCTTTTCCTCTGAGATCGGGAACTAGACAGGGATGCCCACACTCCCCACTGGTATTTAACATAGTAATGGAGGTCCTGGCCACGGCAATCAGACAAAACAAAGAAATACAAGTTATCCAGATAGGTAAAGAAGCAGTTAAACTGTCACTATAACCCTAAAGACCCCACCCCAAAACTACTAGAACTGATATTGGAATACAGCAAAGTTGCAGGATACAAAATTAACACACAGAAATCTGTGGTTTTCCTATACACTAACAATGAACCAAAAGAAAGAGAAATCAGGAAAACAACTCCATTCACAATTGCATCAAAAAGAATAAAATACCTAGGAGTAAACCTAACCAAAGAAGTGAAAGACTTATACTCTGAAAACTACAAGTCACTCTTAAGAGAAATTAAATGGGACACTAACAAAGGAAACTCATCCCATGCTTGTGGCTAGGAAGAATTAATATCGTCAAAATGGCCATCCTGCCCAAAGCAATATACAGATTTGATGCAATCCCTATCAAATTACCAGCAACATTCCTCAATGAACGGGAACAAATAATTCAAAAATTCATATGGTAACATTAAAGACCCCGAGTAGCCATAGCAATCCTGAGAAAGAAGAATAAAGTAGGGGGATCTCACTCCCCAACTTCAAGCTCTACTACAAAGCCATAGTAATCAAGACAATTTGGTACTGGCACAAGAACAGAGCCACAGACCAGTGGAACAGACTAGAGACTCCAGATATTAACCCAGACATATATGGTCAACTAATATTTAATAAAGGAGCCATGGACATACAATGGCAAAATGACAGTCTCTTCAACAGATGGTGCTCGCAAAGCTGGACAGCAACATATAGAAGAATGAAACTGGACCATTGTCTAACCCCATATACAAAAGTAAATTCAAAATGGATCAAAGACCTGAATGTAAGTCATGAAACCATTAAACTCTTGGAAAAAACATAGGCAAAAACCTCTTAGACATAAACATGAGTGACCTCTTCTTGAAGATATCTCCCTGGGCAAGGAAAACAAGAGCAAAAATGAACAAGTGGGACTACATTAAGCTGAAAAGCTTCTGTATAGCAAAAGACACCATCAACAGAACAAAAAGGAACCCTACAGTATGGGAGAATACATTTGTAAATGACAGATCCACTAAAGGCTTGACGTCCAAAATACATAAAGAGCTCACTCACCTCAACAAACAAAAAACAAATAATCCAATTAAAACATGGGCAGAGGAACTGAACAGACAGTTCTCTAAAAAAGAAATACAGATGGCCAACAGACATATGAAAAGATGCTCCACATTGCTAATTATCAGAGAAATGCAAATTAAAACTACAATGAGGTATCACTTCACACCAGTAAGGATGGCTGCCATCCAAAAGACAAAAAACAACAAATGTTGGCGAGGCTGTAGAGAAAGGGGAACCCTCCTACACTGTTGGTAGGAATCTAAATAAGTTCAACCATTGTGGAAAGCAGTATGGAGGTTCATCAAAATGCTCAAAACAGACCTACCATTTGACCCAGGAATTCCACTCCTAGGAATTTACCCTAAGAATGCAGCAATCAAGTTTGAGAAAGACAGATGAACCCCTATGTTTATCGCAGCACTATTTACAATAGCCAAGAATTGGAAGCAACCTAAATGTCCATTGGTAGATGAATGGACAAAGAAGAAGTGGTACATATACAAAATGGAATACTACTCAGCCATAAGAAGTGGAAAAATCCAACCATTTGCAGCAACATGGATGGAGCTGGAGAGTATCATGCTCAGTGAAATAAGCCAAGCGGAGAAAGAGAAATACCAAATGATTTCACTCATCTGAGGAGTATAAGAACAAAGGAAAACCTGAAGGAACAAAACAGCAGCGGAATTACAGAACCCAAAAATGGACTAACAGGTACCAAAGGGAAAGGAACTGGGGAGGATGTGCGGGTAGGGAGGGATAAGGGGGAGGTGAGATAGAAAGGGGGTATTAAGATTAGCATGCATAATGGGGGGTTGGGAGAAAGGGGGGGCTGTACAACACAGTAGACAAGTAGTGATTCTACAACATTTTGCTATGCTGATGGACAGTGACTGTAAAGGGGTTTATAGGGGGCACCTGGTATAGGGGAGAGCCTAGTAAACATAATATTCTTCATGTAAGTGTTGATTAATGATAACAAAAAAAAAGGAAGAAAGAAAAGGGGGATTACTCCCTGATAGGAAAAAACTGACTGTAAATCAATGATTAATTCATGCTTTAAATATCCTTAATTTTGACCACTTAAAGGGTGTCAGATGATCGGCTATGGAGGTAAATTTTTCTGAGAATATTCCTTTCTCTTAAAAAAAAAAGCAGTTCCTGTGTGGTGAGCTCCAATGAGTTCTACACAATGGTATAAAGGACATATCAAACTGTGGGCCAAGGGTCTGTTTGTGTTTATACAGAAGTTCAAAGCCTAATTTGGCTACCCAGAAAATGAACTGAGATACGATATGAAGAAGAACTTCCAACATCAGCACTCTCTGGAAGACTAATACCAGAAGATGATCATCAAAAAACCTCAACAAAGATCCAGGCACTGCTACAGCTGTATCTGCATTCATCCCACCAGTTCCTGGACTTGCCATGGGAATTGAGAAGGAGATATCTAAGCTGGTCTGTGCATACAGTAAAACAACAAATTTGACTGGATCTATACTGTTGGAACTCAACCAAGAATTAGGAGAAGTGCAAGTTGTAGTGCTCCAAAATCTTACAACTACAGACTATCTACTGTTAAAAGAACATATGGGATGTGAAAAGTTACCAGGAATGGGTTGTTTTAATTTGTCTGATTTCTCTCAGACTGTTCAAGTACAGTTGGACAATATCCATCATATCATAGATAAATTTTCACAAATGCCTAGGATGCCTAACTGGTTTTCTTGGTTTCACTGGAGATGGCTGGTAATTATAGATCTGCTTTGGTTATGTAACTGTATTCCTATTATGTTAATGTCTGTGCACAATTTAATTAGTAGTTTAAAACCTATACATGCTTAAGTTACTCTACAAGGAGATATGTCAAAGAAATAATCAATCTTCCCATGTTTTCTTCCGCCTGCTACTTCTATAGCTTTTCTTCTTCCTTCCTAATTACAACCCTTAAATAGAATTCGTGCCTCATATCGAATTTACCGAGTATCATAATTCCTCCAAGTGGTAAAGATACCTCAAGACAAATGCTGGGCATAGAAGCCACAGGGCATAAATCTGCAAAGAAGTAAAAAGCTAACCTTTTCAAATAATATGGCTTCTCTCTCTTACCAACTTTACATTTCCCTGTATGGCCCCGGAAGATGACTCGTTAGCCAGAGATGGTTAAGATTCCTCAAGGGAGGGACAACTTAAGACAGGCACAGTCGCAGGGGGGCCATCAGGTTAGAAATTGGGGATCAACAGAGGTGAGGCTTAGAACCTCACTCCCCCTGTTTTGAGAGAATTCTTCTGCATCCGTGGATGTTTTATTGCCCTTGTCTAGCTTGGATTAACATATAGTCTACAGGCACATACCTGATCATCTACATTTGCTCTCTTACAACACTAAACTATGTTTTCTACCTTTATCTTGCATCTACCTACTACTTCAGCATTTTATTAATAACAATAATAATAATAATAATAGTAATAATGGGAGAAATGTAAGATCCAGATATAAATCAAGTATAAAAATCCAATGAATATTCATATTTGTCCTGATTGTTTACAGTTCATAATGCGTGATCAAAACCAAAAGTTTCTGTGATGACTGCCCTTGTACTGTTCACCATGTCAGAACTTGTTCATTATGCTTCAGAAGATTGGAGAGTGACGAGAATTAGGCTTGGGGTGGCTTAATGATTGTGCATTGAGGTTTGACTCCACTATACAGAATTTTATTGTTGTTAACAAACATTTGGTCTGTAAATATGAGAGATGACCCCTCAAAAAAAAAAAAAAAGATACCTAGTCTTTTCTTTTGCAGGTTCAGCTAGAGGCACACATTGTAATGCTATAGGTCTTTGATCATGTCAAAGTAAAAGTTCCTCATTTAAAAAAAAAAAGAAAAGTAATAATGAAGACTAAAAAACATTCTTCTGCATGCCAAAACATAAAATTTAAAGAGAATCAAAAAAGTGAAACAGCATTCACAAGAAATTGCTTCAGAAAACACTAACATCCTTTATTTATCAAATTCTTACACAAAGTGAGACTGAAAAACTAAAACCACAGGAGATAAAAGACAAAGGGGAAAAAATCTCAAAAAGATAAGTGAGCATAAGCCAAGTGAAAATATCTTTACTTGTACCAATAAGCAAAAATGCAAATTTAAAACCCAGTTAGACATTACTTGTCGCCTACCCACAACCTGGATATGAAGCAGTGGCTGAGCCTTCTGCTTCCACATTTCTTTGCTCCTCTCCCTTCTGCCTTCAGCTCTACTCTTCCAGAGATAAGAGAACACCAGTGGCCAGAGCCAGAAAGCAAGGCAAACAGACTAGATATGTAAGCCCTTCACTCGTGACATATGGAAACCAACACACATAAACCCCATGAAAGGCAAATGGCAGCCCAAGGAAAAGGAGGGGAAAATCTAGCAGGATAAGGAAGGCAGCTCCAAGGTGGAGACTTCATGTTGGATAGAGAGCCAAAGTTTCATGACTGAACTGAATTAACTGCTCAACTGCACTGAGTCTCAAGATTAGGTATAGTTTTCCCATACCAGACAAAGAATAAAAATTGTCAAGAAATGTAAGCAGTTATAAGAATTAAGCAGGATCATACCACTCATATCTAAGTGGTAACCCATCAGATTATATCCTGTATTTATATAAAACTAGCCAAGATTTATTTGTTTTATTATGAATAATAATAAGGTATTATGAAAGTAGGACTCATACCCACAGCTGCAGAGAATGAGATGGCGGCTGCCATTGTGCTACGAACTCCTGAGGTTTCCCCCTGAACTTCTTGGCTCCTGAATTCCTTACTGTGGTAGGGTTTCTCCCTATTCCAGTGTAACTACAGGGGAAAAGTATGTTCCCAGCCTTGGGTAAATAAACCTTTGAAGCTGAAATCAGTCAAAGGGAGAAATCAAGTGGGAGAAACCTGTTTATTGCTTACAAACAGTCATCTACTCCTGCTTGCCCATGTCTCTCATGACCCAGCTGCCAAGACGCCACCAAAAACTTTCCCATCCCAGTGTGCACTCATTCTCTGCCACCTTTGTAATCACCTACTGATATGGAGATGCACTAAGGCCAGGTGAGAGATTCTGCAAATATTACAATTTTACCCACACCCAGCTTTGCTGTTGCCATATGATAGCCAATCTTCCCCAAAGGGTTGCCCATCAACAATTGTTTGTCCTACAGTTCAGTCCCTCATTCCCTGTACCTCCTATAACTCTACGGAGAGGAAATCCTGGGGCAAAATACCTGTAAAACTGAAATCAGTCAAAGGGAGAAGTTTAAAACCTGTTTATTGCTTACAAACTGCAGTCTGGGGCCATCTCTTTTTTGATTCAACAGAAACTAGCCAGCCCTTCTCTTAACCTTTTAGGTTCAGATAAACCCTCAGTGCCCAGGTAATTACCCATTGATATGGAGATAAACTACTTCCCTCTACCCGCTGAGGAACATCTGTTGATATGCAGATGCACTAAAGCCAGGTGAGATATTCTAGAAATATTACAATTTTACCCACACTCCAAAAGGAGGAAACTCTCTTTTTTCTCCCATAAGTCCTTATTTTTCTGCCCTCTTAGAATCATTGACAGTGAATCTGTCCATTCTCTTGATAGAAACACCACATCACTACATTTTGGGTTTGGACATTACCCAGGCTTACACCAGAACAATACCCCAATAAAATACTTCACATCTTCTGTGAAACACTGCATTTTAGTTAATTCACTGTCCTTAGGCCCTCCCAAGGTCAGCACATAGGTAATTGTGTTATATCAGAATACTTAATTACATCCCTCCAGAAAGACAGTTTTCTTTCCCAAAAGTCTCCCCTCATAGAGAATCAAACATTTCATAAATTTTTTTTATGATCAATCCATTCTTGCCCAATCAGAAAGGTCCAGTTTCTCCTAGACACTCCATAGCATAATAAATATATAAGCAATCATGGAAACACCTAGCGCTTGTCTTGAATGTTCATTTCCTAACAGGCAGAGTGTTAACCAATTTTTAAATATATTTTCACATCCACTGTGCAAGAAATGAGTTTTGGATGAGCTCATATGTTATAATATTCTTACTGCACCAAAAAATAAATGACTTATTTAAATTTCATAATGCAAACTCATGAGTACATGTGGAAGATGTAATCATCCATATTAAAGAGATGAAGAAACAGTTTCAGAAGTATTTCAAAAGCTACCAAATATTCCATAATTAGTAAGTGGCCCATTCAGAATTAGCTGATCTAATTGTAAAGCCTTACTCTTTCCTACCTATATCAAGGCAGTCTTTACAAGGAAGATAATCTCTTGGTATTTGTCTAGTGATAATTTCATTGAGGGAAATTTGTCAGGTTTCTTGAATTTCTTTAGTGGTGGATTTTAGTTAATTTAGTTATCAGGAATGTCAAAGAAAAAGATTACAAATTATACCTTTTTTGTAGCAGAAGAAGCTTTAGAATCCTTTATTGGAAGATTCTTAATTGACCCGGGCT